>NC_081156.1:228966-245744 GCF_012432095.1 Onychostoma macrolepis
AGAGGAAATGCCGGCGCGACCCTTAACCCATGGAGTCGGGAAAGGCCTACCCATTAGTATTTCAAATGGCGAGAACTTAGTAGTGGAAGATGGTGTCATTCTTATTTCTGCCAATATGGTGGGCAATAAGCTTACCCAATTCTTCCCTGTCTCTATCGAGGCTTTCGTTAGCCTCCTTTTTAATCATAGAATTAGCTCGTTCTACGTTCGACGAGGACTGAGGATGGTACAGTATGTTTAGGTGCCAATTAATGGATAACGCGTTTGCTAAAAGTTGCGTTACTTTGGAGGCGAATGGCGTTCCATTATCACTTTCAATGGTTGTCGGTATTCCAAACCGTGGAACTATTTCCTTAGTCAGAATTTTTACCACTGTTTTAGCATCTTCCTTTGCGCATGGAAATGCATCTGGTCACATTGAGAATCGATCTATAATTACCAAAAGGTACTTTAATTACTTGTACAACCTTTGCACAGCTTGTATGCGATAAACCTAATGAGGATTACCAATCCTAACTTTCGAAGTGCTATTCTTCCTTTCTCATCTCTCAAAAGCCCTTTTTCATCTGGAGCACAATTATTTTTGCTCCAATGTTCTAGATCGATTTGTGTTGGTTGACTCTGTAAAAGTTTAATGTCAATATCAGGTAGATTAGTTATATGCATAGTCATGGCTACCTGACTTCTGTTCTCCATATTGAATGGTGCTTTGATTTGTGCTTTAGCTTCTTCTTTCGCAGCCTCATCTGCTCTTTTATTCCCTATAGCTTGTTCATCATCACTTGTCACGTGACCCTTCACCTTCACTATGGCCACTTCGGAGGGCAACTGTACTGCTTTTGTCAATTGACCTATCAGGTTGAATGCGCTATGGGCTTTCCATCTGCAGTTTTGAAATCTCTGGCTTCCCATGTCTTTGCAAAATGATGGACTACCCCCCATGCGTACTTTGAATCTATATATATCGTTACACGTTTTCCTGCCATCAGCTCACATGCTCATGTTAGTGCTACCAATTCTGCAGCCTGAGCCGAGTTGTGGTCTAAGGCAAAAGCCTCTAATACTTCTCCTGTGTCTGATATCACAGCATAGCCACAAAGGTATACGCCATCAAAAGGTTTTGAGCATGAACCATCCACATAGACGTGTTCCCCCCCATCCAGGGGTGTGTCTGAAAGATCAGCCCTGGAAGAACATGAGGAAGTTAGTTCAACAAGACAATCATGATTCATGTCATTATTTACCATGCCAGCCATACCTATGATTCCCAACAGTGCAGGGTTAATTGCTGCTGTTGGTTGAATTGTAAGGTTTTTTGTAGCCAACAGAGTTGCCTCATACCCAGAACGTTGTTGTGCGGTCATGTGTTGTGTCTGCATATTATGCAAAATTGTGCCTACCTGATGTGAGGTGTACACTATCAACTATCCGCCATCTGTACAATCAGAGCAGCTGCAGCCACAGCACGAAGACATGCTGGCATACCTGTGACTATATTGTCCAGTTTCTTCGAGAGGTATGCTAATGGTCTATAGGTACAACCATGTTGTTGCAACAGGACGCCGATGGCCACACCCTCCGCTTCGCGCACATGCAGATGGAATTCTCTGGTGTAGTCTGGTAGGCCCAATGCTGGGGCCATAGTGATTGCTTGCTTCGAGGCAGTGAAGTGTAGTTCAGCTTCCTCTGTCCAGTTCAACAGCATACCAGGCGGAGCTTTGTGATCAATCAGGTTTCTCAGGTGCCTGTCATGCACCACACATTCAGGTATCCAGGATCTGCAGTAATTCACAAGTCCCAGGAAACTTTGAAGCTGCTGCACAGTTCGTGGGGACTTCATTTTCCTGATCATCTGGACCCTGTCTGTGGAGATTGCTCGTAGACCTGGCATTATGATGTGTCCCAGGTATGATACCTTGGACTGGACCCATTGTAGCTTGTCCTTTGAAGCTTTGAATCCGGCGTGTGCAAGCATGTTGCAGACGATGATAGAGGCCTGTTCACAGTCCTTCTCTGTCTCTCCTGACACCAGAATGTCATCTGCATACTGTAAAACACATACTCTAGAGGGCAAGACAGCCATTTTGGCAAGTGTTTTTTGTACTGCTGCTGCGAAAACAACAGGCGAGTCTACAAAGCCTTGTGCGGGACGAGACCACGTGAACTGTTATCCTTGATATGTGAAAGCTAAAATAGGCTGTGTCTCTGGATGTACAGGTACAGAGAAAAAGGCTGCACACAGATCAATGACCGCAAAGTACTTATGTGTACACGGAATGGAATTAATAACTGTTGGAACGTCTGGTACAATAGGTGCTAGCGGTGTTATTAATTGATTAATGGCCCTTAAATCCTGCATCAAGCGCCATGTTTTTCCATCAGCCTTGATCACAGGGTTTATGGGCGTGTTGTACGGCGAATGTGTCGGCACGAGGACACCCTGCTGGATTAAATTATCAATCAATGGCTTGATACCCAGTTCCTTGTCTTTAGACAACGGATACTGTTTGATGTAGACTGGTTTCTTAGTTTTTAATTTTGCTTTATACGGTTCCATGTCTATAAAGCCTGTGTCATCTTTAAATTTGAACCATAATGATGGGTCAACCATTGCTTTCATGGCTTGTGATATATCAGCGCTGGGTTCTTCCCACATTGGCATTGCATCCACCGAGACCTGTAAGCTGGATAGGAAGGAAAACACAACATAACTGTCAGTGAATTTAATATCCATGTTCAATTTGTGCATTAAATCTCGTCCAAGTAAATTTATTGGAGCTTCTGGAATGATCGTGAATTTATGGAAAAATAGTTTTATTCCAGGAACTCTTACTTCAAGTGGGGGTGTTACTGCACACGGAATGTCAGTTCCCGTGATTCCCATAGAGTTTACTATTGTCTTTGTGATAGGGCCCTCATATAATGTTGCTGTCATTGATGACACATCAGCTCCTGAATCCATAAGGAACGTTTGTGATTTGCCATGCACCAGTAATGTTACATAAGGTAAATCGTCATCATGATTAGAAAATGTAAGGGATGTCATAGACAAATTTGAACTGACAATACTCTGTGGGCATCCCTATTGCTTATCCCTATGCCATGTCACTGGCTATGATGTATCCCTAGGTGGTGCTGGTGTGCCCCCTTGTGGTGTTTGTCTGTCCTGGGGCCTCCCCTGCATCTGACCTTTCCATGATCTGCACTCTCGCCAGACATGACCTTCACGGCCGCAGTGAAAGCACACAATTCTTGGTTTCCTCATTGGAGCCAAGCGTGGTCTCACTTCTGCATTCGGGTCATGCTGTTTCTTTTCTGGTTGTCTTTTTGCAAACATAGTATTTTCTGATTTGACCGCAAAGCCTCCAGATGAGTCTAGTTCCCTAACCCGCTTCCCTAAAGCGTCAATATCCATCTCGAGCAAATTTGTGGTTGTAATTCTGATTAACTGTGCCTGCCTGCTCTGCATGTTATTCAGAAAGGTGTTTACAAAAAGTGCCTTCGTTTCATTGTTTACTGGGAGTTTAGACTCCTATCCAGGCCTTTTTAAATCTCAGATAAAATTCTGAAGCAGATTCTTTAGGCTTCTGCTTCGTATTTGCAGCAAATGACAGGTCTTGTTTGTTACCTGCACGCTTCTCTAAAAAGGTTCTGAGCTCTTTAAAGAAAGCATCATGGCTTTCCGCACTCTCCCAGTGAAATTCATGAGGGTTTTGAGCTGTAGCTGAACCTGCCATTTTATCATTGAAGCCATGTTAATTGATGGGTGCCCATCGTTAAAACATGACAGTCACATCTCCTTCAAGCGTTCTTAATAAAACTGCCCTATAATCTGTGCCCGTAAAGTGGGCATATTTAGTATGCATTTGCAATATGGATACAAATTTCCCAGGATTTTGTGGAGAGGGCAAACTGTTACAGATTGTTTCCATGTCTGTCATCTTTATTGGTTTGACATTTATCCCGTTTCCTGATCTCATCCAGACAAACGCCCTTTGAGTCTCAGGTATCTCTGCAGTTTTACTGTTGCTTGGTTTAGTAACTTTAGTAGTAACTGTATCTGTAATAGATGTTTCGTTTTTAGGCGGTGCGGAAGGCTGAGGCGGATTATAGGGTGACGATTTTTCCCTTTCACAGCTATTTTGCTTAGCAACGTAAGCTGTTACGTTCTGTTTCTCTGGACCTTTGTCCCAGACCTTTTTCATGTCCTGCCAAACATCAAGACTCTTTGTCATATATTTGTAATCCCAATTCGGGTCACCCCATCCCTCTGTTACTAGGCTTTTAGCCGTTTGCATAGCCTCATCTGAGAACGAACCTTCTCGCGGGTATGGCACTTCAATTTGCGGTTTCATGCGTTCTGACCATCCCGCCAAATTACTAACAAATTGTTCTGTATAGAATCCTTGATTATTTCTATACATAAAGTTAATTGGTTTTTCCCCCGGTAGGAGTCTTGATATTGAACCTCCCATCTTCCACTTTGTGCGTCTTAAATAATGGTTAGTAAAGTAGCAGCAAATAATTCACAGGCAGTAGGAGCTAGTAGTGTAATATTCACGGTTTCTTTTCCTCTGCACTTTGCCGTTCAACCCAGACTGTAATACATGTGTTATATTGTGACCGTGGGTGATATTCCTATAATTTTGGCTTACACAAGACTTTCGTCCTGATCGCCACTAAATCACCTTCTTTTATTTGTGTGTTCTCTATGTTGGGCTTACACAAGACTTTCGTCCTGATCGCCACTAAATCACCTTCTTTTATTTGTGTGTTCTCTATGTTGGGCTTACACAAAACTTTTCGTTCTGATCGCCCCTAACACCGTCTTTTCAGTCACAATATATATGTATGTAATAATAATTTAAAAAAAAAATTGCTTTCTTCTCGCGAAAGTATATACGTTGTCATGATCAAAACAAAATACAGTGTGATCAGTACTGTTTTATCCCATCACTCTTCACGCTAATAGTTTGTCTACTGTTGCCAGCCGAAGTGCACAACAATGGAAAGTTAATTCCACTAGCGAAGTGATTACACTATCCCGTCTCTTTACGGAATAACTCTAGGATCCTACAGGGGTAAGCGCTGTATTTCTGTCTCAAGAAATATGCAAAAACACTTACCCCATTTATCGTAGGTCCTTCTTTGATCTCTTGACACGTCTTTCCCTGTTGATCTCGGAACACTTTTCCCAGGGAGATTCCCCCCTTTCGTGGACGAGCCCCCAATTGTTAGAATAAACTCTTAACAAGACCGAGATCTGAAGTCAGGTTTGTTCGGATGCACAAAGAAGAGAAACCTTTCGGGTACCCGGGAGTCAGTGATTAAAGACAAGACACAAATGTCCTGTTTAACCAAAGCTCAGCTTTATTAAGCCATCAGGGAGTATATATACGAAACAAGAAGTTACACCATTGGATATCACAAGGTCACATCATGTTCAGACATCTAAATATGGAACTATGCCTGTTTGGTAATCAGGCCAAAGTTTGGACCATATGTGAACAGCAAGCTCAGCATACATCAGCACTGCATTTGTGCAAAAGGGCACAGAGTGTTTCTGCTGAAATCTAACAGAAAGTTTATTGCATTATTTAAATATCATGTGTGTTACCACGGTGGTGTTTTGTGTTTGACTCTGTGCACCTTCTATATATTCGTATATACTTCTACTTGTGGTGAAGCTACCTGTGATGAGCTTTGATTCTTTATGTGGCTTTCTCTTTTACCACCTGCATTATTATGGTGGTTGTCAGTATGTTAAAGGTACAAAACAGATTTTAATAGCAGTATGTGTTGTTGAATGTAGTGGTTTACATTCAAATTTCCCTGTTTGTAAATTACAGTTTTATACTGTAAATTTTACAGTTTTGTTCTGTAAATGTGTTTACAGTTTTTCTGTATTTTTTACAAAATTATTCTGGCAACCACAGCTGCCAGAATTATTTTGTAAAAACTACGGAATTTTTTTTACAGTGTACTTTGCTTTTTGTCCCGCGATCTGGAGTAGAAATTACATAATTGGTCTCACTCAACTTCTTCTCGACACTGTAGGGGCCAGCAAATCTAGCATGCAGTGCTGAAGACGGAACGGGGAGTAAAACAAGCACTTGATCACCAGGCTGGAAGTTGCGTTTAACAGACCTTCTATCAAACCTCGACTTCATTTTAGACTGAGTACGCACAAGATTAGCTTTAGCAATGTCACAGGTGCTATGCAGTCGTTCACGGAAGTTACTGACATAGTCTAACAGGTTGGTGGTAAGTGGGGTTTTTGACATCAGCTGTTCTTGAAGGAGTTTTAGGGGTCCGCTAACTGTGTGACCAAACACAAGTTCAGACGGACTGAACCCCAATGATTCCTGGATAGTTTCTCGGACAGCAAACAGCAGGTGAAGTTGGAGCCTTGGTCAGTTTGGATAACCTTCGGTAGTCCAAACATTGAGCAGAACTTGATGACCTCTTTGACTACCATGTTAGCTGTTAAAATATACTGATGACCAGATTTGGACTTGGGCAAGGGTCCAACACAATCCAAGATTAAGCGTTCAAATGGCTTATTCATCACTGGTAAAGGCTGAAGAGGAGCGGAGGGAACAGTCTGGTTGGGCTTACCTGAGACTTGACAATCATGGCAAGCTCGGCAGTAACTCACTACACTGTTCCTCAATCCAGGCCAGAAGAAATACTTTAAGATGCGCTTATACGTCTTAGTGATAACAAGGTGACCAGACAAGGGATGCTCATGCGCCAGCTTCAGGACCTGGGGACGAGAAGGAGAAGGTAAGACAAGTTGATGTACAGTTAACACGTCACCATTCAATTGTGGTCGCCATTGTCGCATGAGTACACCATCATCCCAATAATATGTAACTGGACCATCTGGAGCTTTATCCAAACTGCCAGCAGCATCTAAACAGAACAACAGAGATGGATCAGTTTTCTGAGCAGCAGCGAGGTCCTCCTTTCCACCTTTTAAGGAAGTTGCAGCTGATTCAGAGTTTATCTTTTCACAAGAAGAGATCTCCGGTTTAATGAGCAGTGTGCATTCTGAAGTATCTGACACAGGGTTCATAAATGAGTCAGTGAGGTTCACAACATCATCTCACTTCCGGGACTGTGCTCGAGTAACAGCACAGGCAGGAAAAACAGCAGGGAAATGAGCAGCGGCATCTGGCTGTCCTGTCACCTCAGGCTTATCCACCACGATAGGACAAGGGAACACTTTACCTGCAGCCAGGTCATTTCCTAGGATGACGCTTACGCCCTCCACCGGCAGTTCAGTTCTTACTCCAATCCGAACCGGACCAGTGACCAAATCGGATTTCAAGAAGACAGTATGCAAAGGTACTTTAACACAGCCTAGTTCAATCCCTCGAACTAGTACATCTGTACCAGAGTACGTTTCAGGAGAGAAAGGTAAGGCTTCAGCTAACATAAAGGTCTGCGCAGCCCCTGTATCTCGCAGGATGGATACTGGTCGGCCAGGTGAGTCAGCTGAAAGAGACACAGAGCCAGTTAAAAAGGAAGGGTTGGTAACCAGAACTCTGGAGCTGTGAGAGTGAGTGGTCCGAGACAGAACCAGCTTGAGCAAAAGCTACACTCTTAGCTTTTTCAGCAGCAAACTTCTGTTTCCACGCTTTGCAGTTGGATATCAGGTGACCTGGGTCTAAGCAGTAAAAACAGACATGCTTGCGGCTTGAGCGATCCAGCATAGGCTTCTCTCTTTCTGATTTCTCAGAGGAAAGAGCAAGTGACATTACCCTCTCTGTCTGCTCATTTACGGTGTTTAAACTGGCGTGTAGAAGAGAATACTGACCTATGTGTGAGTGCGAACTCATCCGCTAACACTGCGGCTTCAGAGAGTGAATTTCTCTTTTGCTCATTAAGGTGAATTACAATGTTATCTGGAATACAGTTTTTGAAAAAGCAAAATAAGTTCCTGCAGTTGATCAAGACTGGTAACTTTACTAGCTAAACACCATTTCTCAAACAGGGTTCTCTTTTCTCGTGCGAACTCAAAGGTGTGTTTGGCGGTTTTTCAGCAATTCGTTCAAAGGCTATGAAGTAGGCATCTACCTCAGCTTCTCGAAAGGGAGGCACTAATTTTATATACTTTGCTACAGCAAAGTTAACCTGAGCATCATTCGGAGAACCAAAATGAACAGTGCTACTCTGTGCCGGAACAGCAGACAAAGGTAAGGAAGGTCTAGAGCATGGAGCTGGCACAGGCTTACGGTGTAAAATCTCTGCCTCAATTGCTAAACTTTTCAGCTTAATATCTTGCTGAGTCTGAGCTTCAATAGTACAGAGCTGGATAACTTGAGTGTCATGCTCCTGTTGTTTGATGGCTAGCTCAAGTACTTTTAGCCTGATTGCTAATACAGGATCCATGCTCGGTTCAGTATCAAGGGGAACAGCGGCAGCACTAGTTTCAGCCATCTCAGCTACTTCACTCTCCTCCTCTACCCCTTCAGTCTGCGAATCAGACGGTAGAATACCAGTGTTAACTTACTCTGTGTACAGTTGATCTTTTAAAACCACTTTTGTTATATCCCTAGACACAGAGGTATTAAAGAACTCAGCAATTAACAGCCAGTCCTTCTTACGGCAGCGATTAAAAACTGTAAAAACTGTTCAAATTAGCTTGAAATGCTCACAATAAATTACTCAAATTTTACTTTGAATGAGATTTCAAACACGAATTTTAGTATTACATAGAATAAAAAAAGTTTTCAGCTTTACTTTGCACCAAATGTAATATTTCACTGCTTTACAGTGTTGAAGAAACAACGGACGAGCCCCCAATTTTCACTGTTACGTCCCAGATGTAAGGGTCTAGGGTAAGGGAGTAACAGAGGAAAGTAAACATAAAAATTGGTTGGGGTGAGGGAGTACCAGACCCCTGCCAGGCACAACAAACACGTCAAACTCCAAAAAGTGTTTTATTTACAGAATTGCCAAATTACAAAGTAAAATAGGAAGCAAAATAGACTTCAGGAGGGGGAAAGGCCAAAACAACAAACAAAAGGACCCTCTGACTAGTTAGGTAGTAAAACTGTCTAAACTGACAAAACAAAAGAAAATTAACAACAGAAACGTACACGAACTCACTAACTAAGCAAAAACAAGAGAAAAAGAGTCACAGAAACAAAATAGCACCCACCTCCCTACAGCTTCCAACATAAAGAGACACGTAGCGCAACAACAACGCCACTTACATATTCGGATGGCTTCAATAAGCCGTAACTTGGGTAAGTTTTACACAGTATCAACCGCTTACAAAACAACACAAGGCAGGCGACCAGTACCGCACTCTGGAAGTCAAGCTTCAGTGTGGTAGGCAAGTTGAACAGCTTTTGAGCTTCCACAGAAACGAGTAACAGATGAGAGCGATCACCTTCCTCTCCTCCGTACCTGGTTGAGCAGCAGAAACACACAGAAGGAGAGAGAGAAAGAGAGAAAGATAGCACACAGCAGCACGTAGAATCAAACAATACTGTATAAATAAACACGGAACGTAACACAATGCAGAAGACAGATTTTCATGTTTCAGAACGTTTTTCCAAAGCAAGTTATGTTAGAGGTCCAATGCACAGAATTACTGGTTTAGAGCTTATAAGAACACTAAGGCTATGTTAGTGCAAGAGAATCCAAGGCCACTGATGCTGAAAAGCTTCTTTCACAGTGAGAGAAAATTGGTTAATGCAATTTTTGAAGTAAAGCTCAAGTATATGAAAGATATTTCTTTCTCATGAAATGACATGTAATTTGCAATGCAGAAGACAGATTTTCATATGTTAGGGCTGTTTTGCAAAGCAAGTTATGTTAGAGCTTCAATGCACAGAATCACTAGTTTGGAGCTTCTAACAACACTAATGCTGTGTTAGTGCAACTAAACAAATGAAGAGAATCCAAGGCCACAGATACTGAAAAGCTTCTTCCTCAGTGAGAGAAAGTTGGTTAATGCAATTTTTGAAATAAAGCTCAAGTATATGAAAGATGTTTCTTTCTAATGAAATGACATGTAATTTGCAATGCAGAAGACAGATTTTCATAATTTAGAGCTTTTTTGCAGAGAAAGTTATTTTAGAGCTTCAATGCACAGAATCACTAGTTTGGAGCTTCTGAGAACACTAAATGCTGCGTTACTGCAACTAAGCAAATGAAGAGAATGCAAGGTCACAGATGCTGAAAAAGTTATTTCTCAGTGAGAGAAAGTTGCTTAATGCAATTTTAAGAGTAAAGCTCAAGTACATGAAAGATGTTTACTTCTGATGAAATGGCATGTAATTTGCAATGCAGAAAACAGATTTTCATGATTTAGAGCTGTTTTGCAGAGCAAGTTATGTTAGAGCTTCAATGCTAGTTTGGCGCTTCTGAGAACACTAAATGCTGTGTTAGAGATTCAATGCTCAGAATCGCTGTTTTGGAGCTTCTGAGAGCACTAAAAGCTGTGTTAGTGCAACTAAGCAAATGAAGAGAATCCAAGGCCACAGATGCTGAAAAGCTTCTTTCTCAGTGAGAGAAAGTTGCACAATACAATTTTAAGAGCAAAACTCAAGTACAAGAAAGGTCTTTCTTTCTCATGAAATGACATGTATTTTGCAATGCAGAAGGCAGATTTTCATGAGTTAGAGCTTTTTTGCAGAGAAAGTTATTTTAGACCTTCAATGCTCAGAATCACTGTTTTGGAGCTTCTGAGAGCACTAAAAGCTGTGTTAGTGCAACTAAGCAAATGAAGAGAATCCAAGGCCACAGATGCTGAAAAGCTTCTTTCTCAGTGAGAGAAAGTTGCACAATACAATTTTAAGAGCAAAACTCAAGTACAAGAAAGGTGTTTCTTTCTCATGAAATGACATGTAATTTGCAATGCAGAAGACAGATTTTCATGAGTTAGAGCTTTTTTGCAGAGAAAGTTATTTTAGACCTTCAATGCTCAGACTCACTGTTTTGGAGCTTCTGAGAGCACTAAAAGCTGTGTTAGTGCAACTAAGCAAATGAAGAGAATCCAAGGCCACAGATGCTGAAAAGCTTCTTTCTCAGTGAGAGAAAATTGCACAATACAATTTTAAGAGGAAAACTCAAGTACAAGAAAGGTGTTTCTTTCTCATGAAATGACATGTATTTTGCAATGCAGAAGGCAGATTTTCATGAGTTAGAGCTTTTTTGCTGAGAAAGTTATGTTAGAGCTTCAATGCTCAGAATCGCTGTTTTGGAGCTTCTGAGAGCACTAAAAGCTGTGTTAGTGCAACTAAGCAAATGAAGAGAATCCAAGGCCACAGATGCTGAAAAGCTTCTTTCTCAGTGAGAGAAAGTTGCACAATACAATTTTAAGAGGAAAACTCAAGTACAAGAAAGGTGTTTCTTTCTCATGAAATGACATGTATTTTGCAATGCAGAAGACAGATTTTCATGAGTTAGAGCTTTTTTGCTGAGAAAGTTATGTTAGAGCTTCAATGCTCAGAATCGCTGTTTTGGAGCTTCTGAGAGCACTAAAAGCTGTGTTAGTGCAACTAAGCAAATGAAGAGAATCCAAGGCCACAGATGCTGAAAAGCTTCTTTCTCAGTGAGAGAAAGTTGCACAATGCAGTTTTAAGAGGAAAACTCAAGTACAAGAAGGATGTTTCTTTCTCATGAAATGACATGTAATTTGCAATGCAGAAGACAGATTTTCATGAGTTAGAGCTTTTTTGCAGAGAAAGTTATTTTAGACCTTCAATGCTCAGACTCACTGTTTTGGAGCTTCTGAGAGCACTAAAAGCTGTGTTAGTGCAACTAAGCAAATGAAGAGAATCCAAGGCCACAGATGCTGAAAAGCTTCTTTCTCAGTGAGAGAAAATTGCACAATACAATTTTAAGAGGAAAACTCAAGTACAAGAAAGGTGTTTCTTTCTCATGAAATGACATGTATTTTGCAATGCAGAAGGCAGATTTTCATGAGTTAGAGCTTTTTTGCTGAGAAAGTTATGTTAGAGCTTCAATGCTCAGAATCGCTGTTTTGGAGTTTCTGAGAGCACTAAAAGCTGTGTTAGTGCAACTAAGCAAATGAAGAGAATCCAAGGCCACAGATGCTGAAAAGCTTCTTTCTCAGTGAGAGAAAGTTGCACAATACAATTTTAAGAGGAAAACTCAAGTACAAGAAAGGTGTTTCTTTCTCATGAAATGACATGTATTTTGCAATGCAGAAGGCAGATTTTCATGAGTTAGAGCTTTTTTGCTGAGAAAGTTATGTTAGAGCTTCAATGCTCAGAATCGCTGTTTTGGAGCTTCTGAGAGCACTAAAAGCTGTGTTAGTGCAACTAAGCAAATGAAGAGAATCCAAGGCCACAGATGCTGAAAAGCTTCTTTCTCAGTGAGAGAAAGTTGCACAATACAATTTTAAGAGCAAAACTCAAGTACAAGAAAGGTGTTTCTTTCTCATGAAATGACATGTAATTTGCAATGCAGAAGACAGATTTTCATGAGTTAGAGCTTTTTTGCAGAGAAAGTTATTTTAGACCTTCAATGCTCAGACTCACTGTTTTGGAGCTTCTGAGAGCACTAAAAGCTGTGTTAGTGCAACTAAGCAAATGAAGAGAATCCAAGGCCACAGATGCTGAAAAGCTTCTTTCTCAGTGAGAGAAAATTGCACAATACAATTTTAAGAGGAAAACTCAAGTACAAGAAAGGTGTTTCTTTCTCATGAAATGACATGTATTTTGCAATGCAGAAGGCAGATTTTCATGAGTTAGAGCTTTTTGCAGAAAGTTATGTTAGAGCTTCAATGCTCAGAATCGCTGTTTTGGAGCTTCTGAGAGCACTAAAAGCTGTGTTAGTGCAACTAAGCAAATGAAGAGAATCCAAGGCCACAGATGCTGAAAAGCTTCTTTCTCAGTGAGAGAAAGTTGCACAATACAATTTTAAGAGGAAAACTCAAGTACAAGAAAGGTGTTTCTTTCTCATGAAATGACATGTATTTTGCAATGCAGAAGGCAGATTTTCATGAGTTAGAGCTTTTTTGCTGAGAAAGTTATGTTAGAGCTTCAATGCTCAGAATCGCTGTTTTGGAGCTTCTGAGAGCACTAAAAGCTGTGTTAGTGCAACTAAGCAAATGAAGAGAATCCAAGGCCACAGATGCTGAAAAGCTTCTTTCTCAGTGAGAGAAAGTTGCACAATACAATTTTAAGAGGAAAACTCAAGTACAAGAAAGGTGTTTCTTTCTCATGAAATGACATGTATTTTGCAATGCAGAAGGCAGATATTCATGAGTTAGAGCTTTTTTGCTGAGAAAGTTATGTTAGAGCTTCAATGCTCGGAATCGCTGTTTTGGAGCTTCTGAGAGCACTAAAAGCTGTGTTAGTGCAACTAAGCAAATGAAGAGAATCCAAGGCCACAGATGCTGAAAAGCTTCTTTCTCAGTGAGAGAAAGTTGCACAATGCAGTTTTAAGAGGAAAACTCAAGTACAAGAAGGATGTTTCTTTCTCATGAAATGACATGTAATTTGCAATGCAGAAGACAGATTTTCATGAGTTAGAGCTTTTTTGCAGAGAAAGTTATTTTAGACCTTCAATGCTCAGACTCACTGTTTTGGAGCTTCTGAGAGCACTAAAAGCTGTGTTAGTGCAACTAAGCAAAATGAAGAGAATCCAAGGCCACAGATGCTGAAAAGCTTCTTTCTCAGTGAGACAAAATTGCACAATACAATTTTAAGAGGAAAACTCAAGTACAAGAAAGGTGTTTCTTTCTCATGAAATGACATGTATTTTGCAATGCAGAAGGCAGATTTTCATGAGTTAGAGCTTTTTTGCTGAGAAAGTTATGTTAGAGCTTCAATGCTCAGAATCGCTGTTTTGGAGTTTCTGAGAGCACTAAAAGCTGTGTTAGTGCAACTAAGCAAATGAAGAGAATCCAAGGCCACATATGCTGAAAAGCTTCTTTCTCAGTGAGAGAAAGTTGCACAATACAATTTTAAGAGGAAAACTCAAGTACAAGAAAGGTGTTTCTTTCTCATGAAATGACATGTATTTTGCAATGCAGAAGGCAGATATTCATGAGTTAGAGCTTTTTTGCTGAGAAAGTTATGTTAGAGCTTCAATGCTCGGAATCGCTGTTTTGGAGCTTCTGAGAGCACTAAAAGCTGTGTTAGTGCAACTAAGCAAATGAAGAGAATCCAAGGCCACAGATGCTGAAAAGCTTCTTTCTCAGTGAGAGAAAGTTGCACAATGCAGTTTTAAGAGGAAAACTCAAGTACAAGAAGGATGTTTCTTTCTCATGAAATGACATGTAATTTGCAATGCAGAAGACAGATTTTCATAATTTAGAGCTTTTTTGCAGAGAAAGTTATTTTAGAGCTTCAATGCACAGAATCACTAGTTTGGAGCTTCTGAGAACACTAAATGCTGCGTTACTGCAACTAAGCAAATGAAGAGAATGCAAGGTCACAGATGCTGAAAAAGTTATTTCTCAGTGAGAGAAAGTTGCTTAATGCAATTTTAAGAGTAAAGCTCAAGTACATGAAAGATGTTTACTTCTGATGAAATGGCATGTAATTTGCAATGCAGAAGGCAGATTTTCATGAGTTAGAGCTTTTTTGCTGAGAAAGTTATGTTAGAGCTTCAATGCTCAGAATCGCTGTTTTGGAGTTTCTGAGAGCACTAAAAGCTGTGTTAGTGCAACTAAGCAAATGAAGAGAATCCAAGGCCACATATGCTGAAAAGCTTCTTTCTCAGTGAGAGAAAGTTGCACAATACAATTTTAAGAGGAAAACTCAAGTACAAGAAAGGTGTTTCTTTCTCATGAAATGACATGTAATTTGCAATGCAGAAGGCAGATTTTCATGAGTTAGAGCTTTTTTGCTGAGAAAGTTATGTTAGAGCTTCAATGCTCAGAATCGCTGTTTTGGAGTTTCTGAGAGCACTAAAAGCTGTGTTAGTGCAACTAAGCAAATGAAGAGAATCCAAGGCCACATATGCTGAAAAGCTTCTTTCTCAGTGAGAGAAAGTTGCACAATACAATTTTAAGAGGAAAACTCAAGTACAAGAAAGGTGTTTCTTTCTCATGAAATGACATGTATTTTGCAATGCAGAAGGCAGATTTTCATGAGTTAGAGCTTTTTTGCTGAGAAAGTTATGTTAGAGCTTCAATGCTCGGAATCGCTGTTTTGGAGCTTCTGAGAGCACTAAAAGCTGTGTTAGTGCAACTAAGCAAATGAAGAGAATCCAAGGCCACAGATGCTGAAAAGCTTCTTTCTCAGTGAGAGAAAGTTGCACAATGCAGTTTTAAGAGGAAAACTCAAGTACAAGAAGGATGTTTCTTTCTCATGAAATGACATGTAATTTGCAATGCAGAAGACAGATTTTCATAATTTAGAGCTTTTTTGCAGAGAAAGTTATTTTAGAGCTTCAATGCACAGAATCACTAGTTTGGAGCTTCTGAGAACACTAAATGCTGCGTTACTGCAACTAAGCAAATGAAGAGAATGCAAGGCCACAGATGCTGAAAAGCTTCTTTCTCAGTGAGAGAAAGTTGCTTAATGCAATTTTAAGAGTAAAACTCAAGTACAAGAAGGTGTTTCTTTCTCATGAAATGACATGTATTTTGCAATGCAGAAGCAGATTTTCATGAATTTAGAGCTTTTTGCTGAGAAAGTTATTTTAGACCTTCAATGCTCAGAATCGCTGTTTTGGAGTTTCTGAGAGCACTAAAAGCTGTGTTAGTGCAACTACAAATGAAGAGAATCCAAGGCCACAGATGCTGAAAAGCTTCTTTCTCAGTGAGAAAGTTGCACAATGCAGTTTTAAGAGGAAAACTCAAGTACAAGAAGGTGTTTCTTTCATGAAATGACATGTATTTTGCAATGCAGAAGACAGATTTTCATAATTTAGAGCTTTTTGCTGAAAGTTATGTTAGAGCTTCAATGCACAGAATCACTAGTTTGGAGCTTCTGAGAACACTAAATGCTGCGTTACTGCAACTAAGCAAATGAAGAGAATCCAAGGCCACATATGCTGAAAAGCTTCTTTCTCAGTGAGAGAAAGTTGCTTAATGCAATTTTAAGAGTAAAGCTCAAGTACATGAAAGATGTTTACTTCTCATGAAATGACATGTATTTTGCAATGCAGAAGACAGATTTTCATAATTTAGAGCTTTTTGCTGAGAAAGTTATTTTAGAGCTTCAATGCTCGGAATCGCTGTTTTGGAGCTTCTGAGAACACTAAATGCTGCGTTACTGCAACTAAGCAAATGAAGAGAATGCAAGGTCACAGATGCTGAAAAGCTTCTTTCTCAGTGAGAAAGTTGCACAATGCAATTTTAAGAGTAAAGCTCAAGTACATGAAAGATGTTTACTTCTCATGAAATGACATGTATTTTGCAATGCAGAAGGCAGATATTCATGAGTTAGAGCTTTTTGCTGAGAAAGTTATTTTAGAGCTTCAATGCTCGGAATCGCTGTTTTGAGCTTCTGAGAGCACTAAAAGCTGTGTTAGTGCAACTACAAATGAAGAGAATGCAAGGTCACAGATGCTGAAAAGCTTCTTTCTCAGTGAGAAAGTTGCACAATGCAGTTTTAAGAGGAAAACTCAAGTACAAGAAGGTGTTTCTTTCATGAAATGACATGTAATTTGCAATGCAGAAGACAGATTTTCATAATTTAGAGCTTTTTGCTGAGAAAGTTATTTTAGAGCTTCAATGCACAGAATCACTAGTTTGGAGCTTCTGAGAACACTAAATGCTGCGTTACTGCAACTAAGCAAATGAAGAGAATGCAAGGTCACAGATGCTGAAAAGCTTC
>NC_081156.1:9043367-9165867 GCF_012432095.1 Onychostoma macrolepis
TACTTAAAGCTCTGAAACAAAGGACGGATTACCTTTTTTTTTTTTTTTTTTTTTTTTTTTTTTCATTTGCATGTATGAATATGATATTTTATCCAAAAATAAAACAAAGTTGACAACATTTAAAAAAGAGAATTTAAATCACATTAAAGAAAATATATCCTGCAAAACAAATGGAGGAATTGTTTACATTTTTAATGATAACCAACTATGAATATCAAACCAGAATTTAGAAGTAACATCTCAGTAAAAGAATAGATGATAAAGTGTTTCAGGAAAAGAATAACAAAAAACACATGGGTCCACTTAAAATTTAAATATTTTCTGCATAAAATCACTAACAGGGTAAATCCTAAACATAATTATGTAATGTGTCTCCTTAACCTTTGGAGCAACTGTAAGATAAAAGGTAAAAGATTTATCTCTTACTGAGGGTTCAACATCTCTCAGAAAATAGCGCTGATAATCTCCTGTAGCTATACGTTTAAATTATTTATAAATTAGTTTGTTAATACACACTTACTATCGAAGAGATCTATATTAGCCTCTATATTTCCCCTTCTCCCAAAACAGCGTATACAGCTGTTATTAAAACAGTTCAGTTTTGTAAGTAATGAAAAAATTATTATGTTTAGAAAAACGTTTTTGAGAATTTTTTTGTTCGTTAAATGTAAGGTTTTTTATTTATTTATTTTGTACATTAACGACAAAGTGGCAGACAGTAAGATGATAAAAGCTTATGTTTGATCAATTTAGCCTTCTAAAGTCATCACGACTAGCCTAAAATAAAATCTATAAAACAGTTCAAGCATATCACAATGTTACTTGTTTAAATGTTTAACCTATGTGCGCTGTTCGACGCATATCAGCAGTTTGTGCGGAGAGTGGAAGCTGAAGCTCTGCAGGACATGGAGGCGCCAGCACGATCACTTGCTTTTTTTTTCTTACAGTAGAAACAGCTTAAAATATGCCATACTTTTTGCTTATAAAGGTAAGAGTAATACATCATTCGGAACGGTCTACTTTTATTTGTGTCGTGTGCATTCACATATAGTCTGATTATCGTTATGGATAAAATCCGACATATCATTTTTGTCTATATCGCACACCCCTATATTTAATTCTTCTTTGCTTGTTTGGTAAACATAATTCACTGATCATCGTAAAATAAGCTTTTACCTTAGAAATAGGTGAATCATATTTATATAAGATTTTATTTATTTAGGCTATTTATTAATTGAAGGGCGGGTCTGGTTATTGTGAAATATTATTACCATTTAAAATAATGGTTTTCTATTTTAATATACTTATTTCTGTGATGCAAAGCATCATTACTCCAGTCTTCTGTGTCACATGATCCTTCAATGTATACTGTCAACGGAAACAATTGTGCTCCTTAAAGTTTTTCTGTGATATTTTTAAAGGATTGATTGACAAAATCCTGGCAGATTATTATTAAAAATATAGAAGTTGTATCAATTTAACATTATTTCTAATGTTTCTTAAAAACGAAAAAAAAAAAAAACGACATGAATACCTATAAGCAACACAAACTTCACTAAAGGATTCCTTTCGGAGACATATGCTATTTATATGTTATAGACGTTTTATGTTACCGTTATATTTATTTCAACTTTATTTCCAGACTCAAGGTCCATTAGCAAGAAACACACAATACAACCCAAAACAATACACATTAAAAAAGACAGTTATACCAATATGTCCTCATAGAGGACTGATATCGCACATTAGTAAGCCTAGATGACAACAACATTATAATATTATTATGCGAGTCATCCAGCCGACAAATACATTTATACATCAAATGTCTCTTTAATGCAGGGAATGACTGTACTCTTGCCTTACAGAATAGATCACTTGCACTTTATACTTTTACAAATAGTGTAATAAAAATAAATGTCTAAAAATATGTCTAAATTATTATTATTATATTAATATATTTATATTTAATATGCACACGATTAATGTATATTGTACAAGTTAGCCGGGGAAACAGATGCACTAAAAACTGAAGAAAAAAAAAAGGTCAGGCGCAGATGTCACGTTCATTGAGAGGAGTGAATGAAGAGCAAGTAAATTGTGCATTCGTTCACACACTGCACTGAGCCGTGTGAGCAGCGTGTTATGGTACGTGTTAGCGAAAAAAATATTAAACTTCACAGCCACACGTGAATCACGCGTGACGTCTGGCTCGACACTTCACTGCCACACGTGACTTACCTGACATCTACGTGACGTCTACGCCTCGTCTGCGTCTTAAATTCAATGGATTAAATAGAAAAAAATAAAAAAATTAAGACGTCAGTGAGACGTTCAGTGAGACGAGTGCATGTTACAGCGTAATAATAAAGAACCTATCCGAACGCCATACTCCATTGCTTTGAATTGCTTGCTTTATGCGTCATGTCAAGATGCTTATGGAAAATGACAACACGTTCTCCTCCGTTGTTTGTCTTAGTTTAATGGTTTGCATGCATTTGTAAAAAATAGAAATAATTTTACATAAATTTATACTTTTATTGGAGCACCTAACCCCACCCCTACCCTAAACCTACCCACTTCTGAACAACATAAAACACGTAACAGGAAAATATAAGTGCAGTCACAGGTGTTTACTGCAAAAACTGACCATAAACAAGCAGTATAAAAGCATTACAAGCAAGTCTTGTTGCATTCCAAGTCTGAAGACATACGAAGTCTTTAAGAGAAGAAGAGAGCAAAACACAAGGTTTTAATCGCTGAAAATGATCCCGCTCTGTTAACGTGCTCACATCTCATTCAAAAGCATACTCCCGTCCCGACCCGCAGCATGACACAATCGGTCACGAGACACACAAGAGCCAATAGTATTTCACAACCAAGGCTGACGTAAGGCTTCTTCTGGCTGCATTTTTTGAATTCGCGCACAGCCTGCAGCATAGAGGATGAGCTTAACGGCGATCGCGTCTATTCCTCTCACAAATCAATCGTTTTGCCTCGGAAGACTTGGAATATTAATATTTTTGAATAAATTATGACAGTAGTTGTATCTGCCTGTTATATCTTGTGTTTTATTGACAAATGGTAGGTTTAGGGGCAGGGGTTGGGTTATGTGCTCATGAATGTGTAAATAATGTAATATAAATAAAACTGTTGTGGCTGTTTACATTGAAAAATCACACCCCAACATATATGCAATAACGGCAATGTTATTACCCAATATATAATTTAATTATGACGATAAAATTCCCAGTATGGCGTCGGCGTATTGACGCTAAGGGTTTCCTATTTACAACAACGGAGGACCCTGCAAGTCGAAAAATGACGCTAAGGGGTACCTTGAGCATCAAAAAGCGACGACCAAGCTTCAATATGTGACGAGTTGGGACTCAAAATCCCCATCGGACGAAGATTCAGGTTTAATAATAACTCTGAATATCTTGAATTCAACTGGTCCAGGAATAGAAGCCATCAGACAAATGAGGAAGGTTGATTAACAAAGTGAATTAGACAACATAGAAAATACACACAAATCAAAATCCTGACTGATAGCTGATAAACAACAATGTTCTTCCTGAAGGAGATCGGCCTGTTGGTGAAGAACCATTTTCTCTCTGGGATTGATGTGCGGCACAGATCACAGCTGAAATACAACAGGTGTGCAAGTACTTTGATAATATTCTTTTATCTTTTATTTTTTTTTAGCATTAATGTGGTATTTTGTCGCAAAATTCATCTGACACTATAGGCAACATGGATAGGTTGGTGACATGCCCTTATTTGCAGAAAACTTGTTGCTTTATTTATTTAAAATTGATTCATTGATTCTACATGCATCATATTGGAATTAGATAAACCATTTAAAATCTGGGTCCTGAAGTAAAAGCAGCTGAGATTCACTGATTTCTTACTTTTTTTATTTTTTATTTATCCTTTATTTTATCAGGATAGTCCCACTGGGATGCACAATCTCTTCTTCCAGGAAGTCCTGGCCAAAGTTGCAGCACAAAAAGTTTCACAATAAAGCAAATTACAAACACATAAAACAACAATTTTGCCCTGCACTCATGTAGTAACAAATCAAAAAATTACTTAAAGCAAGTACGTTTCCTTTAAATTAGTCTTTTTTTTTTTATTATTTGTTTTTAAAGAGGGGAGAGTTTCCAGCATTATAACACTCTATATTATAATTATTCTAACATGATAATAATGAGCGAACAAAACAGAAGGCAGTTTTGCCAAACTCTTGTATACTCTTGGAAACATTAAAAGAAGTTTAGCAGTAGATATAATGCTATAATTGCACGTGTAAAACATTTCCTTCTGAAGCAAGTACATAAAATCCCAGTTTTTCATCCAACCATATACCCAATTATTTGTAACAATTTACTCTTTTTCAATATATTCCCCTTGTAAAGTTAAAGTAGTTTGATCTGTTTCAATGCGACAACGAGTTAAGAGCATACATTTTGTTTTGTTTTTTGAGTTTAAAACCAATTTTAAGTTGGACAATGACAGCTGCAATGATTGAAAAGAGTCCTGCAAAAGCTCTATGGCTTGATTCACTGAATGTGCTACTGTGTAAATAATTGTGTGCACACATGCATATATATAAGAAAAATATGTTATGTTTATATATTAAATATATTTACATATAATATAAATATATACATGTAAATACTATAAATATTTTCAAAATATATGCTGTATGTGTGTCTTTATATGTACATAATAAATACACACAGTACACACATATATTATATATTACATATCTTATATAAACAAAAACTTTCATTTTGGATGTGATTAATCGTGACTCTATAACATCTCAGCAGGGGTGGACTGGGGCTAAAAAGTGGCCCTGGACTTTTGGCACAGAGATAATTACTCTGGTTTTCAGCGTCACATGATCCTTCAGAAATTATTCTAATATGCTGATTTGCAGCTCAAGAAACATTTATTATTATTATCAGTGTTGAAAACATTTGTCCTGCTTCGTATTATTGTGGAAAATGTGATATAAAACCATTCAGTCTGGAGTAAGTTTTTAAAAAAAAACTATTTTTAAAAACAATACTTTTATTCAAAAAGGTTGCATTCAATTGATTTAAGTGACAGTAAATATATACGTTTTACAAATTATGTATATATATATAAAATGCTGTTCTTTAACTTTGTATTCAACAAATAATCCTAAAAAAGTTAGTGTCACAGTTTACACAAAAATATTAGGAAACAAAAACAGTTTTCAGTATTGATAATAATAAGAACCATTATTAATAACTGAGCACAAATAATAATGAAAATAATTAAACAGCAAATCATGTGACACTGAAGACTGGATTAGTAAAGTCAGCTTTGATCACAGAAAAATTTAAATTTAGCCTAAACATTAAACCATTAAAACATTTATATTAAAATATCATGCAGCTCAAAGCATTATGGGTAGAATCTCTCATCAGTCTATTCTGATTCATCAACACAGTTTCACTGATGATCCAGAACCAACTCTAAACCCAGGATAGAGCGGCTGAGTGAATGTGGTCTGGACTGTGTGGATGAGGCTCATTGTGTCAGAGACGCTGTAGAAGGACAGAGTTCCTGCTCCGTGATCCACAAACACTCCTATTCTACTGATGATGGACTTCACAGAGAGATCAGTCTGTATGTTATTGTGACTGAATGAGCATCTGGAGGAAGAGCAGCGCAAACTCCAGGACTGATCATTAGATCCAAACACACACTCTTTACCTGATCCCTTCCTGCTGATGCTCTTATATGACACTGATATCTCCACACCATAATCTCCTCTCCACTCCAGCTCCCAGTAACAGCGTCCACACACACTCTCTCTACACAACACCTGAGGATACACATCAAATCTGTCTGGATGATGAGGATACGGCTGATCTGTGAAAGTGAATGTAATCACTCTGTTTCTCTCAGACAGACGGAGGAGTTTATTCACTGTGTTCAGATCCAGAGTGAGCTGATGGGAATCTGATGGAGATAAAACACATCAGAATCAGGAATTATGAATCTGTTTGATCTTTTCATGTATCTGAACTCTTCATGTTCAGTGTATCATCAGTGTCTCAGTACAGATGACCAGATATCTGTGCTAATCATCATTTACATCATCAATTATAAACTCTTCTTCCAGCTTCTACAGAAGAACATGAACACACTCAGTGAGTTTTTCTGCTGGTTTTCTTATTGACTTACATTGTAGGAAGTGGTTCCTGGTCCTGGGAACAATGTTGGTGAATGTGACTGTGGAAATCAACAGACATGAACAGTGTGATTCTCATCATCCTGCATCCATTCCTAACACATTTCTAATATGATGTTCTCCATGATATGAGATGATGATGGACTGGTTTCTGAGAGCAGATGAATCTCCAGGACTTTACCTCTGTCTGAGATCTTCTTGAGCTGCTCTTTGCAGAAATCCTCCAGTTTGTCTGTCAGCTGATGAACAGATTCTCTCAGATCATCAGAAGAGACGAGAGAACTGAAGAGATCATCATTTACGTCTGTAGATTCAGGAGGAGCTGAGAGAGACTGGAAACTCTACAGAAAACACAAATCAAACTCATCAGCTCCACACAGAGACACCGCTTATACAAGTGAAAGAACAGTTCTGACATGAGACCCATTTGAACAAGATTTCCACAGCTGAAAACCATTCGTTTCTTTCAAAAGAAGATGACCAGATGAGAGTCTGACTGATGATTATATAATAACACACTCATGAAATGTTTCTCTGTGAGTCTGGTGTCACAGCAGGATCTGCTCAAGTCCACTATGACCCTGTTCTTCTAGATGTGTGTTACCTGCAGGAACTGGATGTGATCCTGTGTGTGTGAAAGCTGCTCCAGCTCAGCGTCTCTCCTCCTCAGATCATTGATCTCCTGCTCCAGTCGCTCCAGTCGTCCTTCAGCTCGACTCACTGCTTGCTTTTCCTGATCTCTGATCAGCCGTATCAGCTCAGAGCGGCTTCTCTCAATGGAGCGGATGAGCTCAGTAAAGATCCTCTCACTGTCCTCCACTGCTGTCTGTGCAGAGCGCTGTTAGGACACACAGTGATTCAGGCTTCAGTGAGTCTGAACTGAGACTGAGACAAACTTCTCTTCTTCTCCAGACTCACCTTCTGAGACTCCACAGCCTCTCTCAGCTGCTGGAGATCTTTCTCTCTCTGCTGGATTCTCTGCTGGAACGTCTTCTGCGTCTCCTTCAGCTGCTTCTGCAGGACAAACAGAAAACATCTGCAGATTAAACCTCGAGAAGAGATTATTAAACATTTACCACCAGTGTACATGAAGTAACATGAAGCATGAGGCACAGCGAGTGTAAGTATAAAAGTGAAACAGACACAGACTCGGAGCTTCACACTGACAGTGTTTCTGTGTTCTGCATAATTAAGCTGCGGCTCTACACAGAAAATAAATGAACAAAAGGATGAAAATCATGTGAATTTAGATTTACTGAACAGAAATTGTCTGTTACTGCATTTAACTTGTATTTTGACTGACAAGTAGGGCTATATATTGTACTGTGTTTTGACAGAGAACTCCATTATTTTATATTGATTAATCAAAGCCTATTTTATGAAAGATTGTGTTGATAAAGGTTTATGGTGCATTTTCAGCAAACTCAGTAAAACTCTTCTAGCAGCCGCTGTTCATTTCTGCTGCTGCATAATTTCTTTAGTGTCTGTTAAATACCTCTTTCTCTGTCCTCTGTGCTGCAGCTGATACAGTGTCGTGGTTTTGATGTTCATCCATACACAGCACACATATACATTTCTGATCAGTGCGACAGAAAACCTCGAGGAGCTTCTCATGTTTCTGGCAGATCATCTCCTGCAGTCGTCCAGTGGCTTCAGTCAGATTGTGTCTCTTTCCTTTAAACAAACTCTCATGTTGTTCGAGGTGATTCTGACAGTAAGAGTTCAGACACACCAGACAGGACTTGACAGCTTTGTGTTTTCTTCCAGTACAGACGTCACACTGAACATCTCCAGCTCCAGCAGGAACCACACTTTGAAGATTAGTCTTCTTCAGTTTCTCCAGCATTTCAGCAAACACCACGTTCTTAAATAAAGCAGGTCTTGGACTGAAGGTCTGTCTGCACTGAGGGCAGCTGTAGACTCTCTTCTCATCCTCCTGATCCCAGCAGTCTGTAATACAGCTCTTACAGTAACTGTGTCCACACTGGATGGTCACTGGATCCTTCAGGAGATCCAGACACACCGGACACAAGAACTGCTCCACTGAAATACGGGCTTCTGCCATTTTCCTGCATGTGAGGCTGATATAAAGTTGCAACAGGACAACAGCACTTAAGTTTCGGTTTCTCTGATTCTTCCTGGTTCTGTGTCTGAGAGACGGGAACAACAGGCGTGTCTGTAAATTCCCGGATAATAGAAATGTCCACTAGATGTCAGCCTCATACAGACACTGAACTGGTGCTGATGGACTGCTAGCACAACCAAAGCAACAAATGGCTTATGTATTATAAAATATTTCTGAAAGAAAATAAATAAATTAAAAACATTTCAAGAAAGGTTAGCAGTTATTTACATATCACACCTTTCCTCTGCACACGACTGTCGCATTTCTGCCTCTAGTGACAGCCGCACAGAACTTTCAAACTGGTCGCGCAGCAACCTTTACCTCGGCATATTCACCCTGGTAAAATTAATGATTTGAAGAATTAATATATGAATGTATCATCACAAACGACCCCCAAAATAAAAACAAAGGCAGGTTTTATGGGGCTAATCAACGTAAATAATGATTTAATAATTATAAAATAATTATTTCTGCCATAATTATAAAGCACCGAAATTTTACCGAAATAGTGTTTAAAGAATATATATATATATATATATATATATATATATATATATATATATATTTTTTTTATTCAGTGTATTACACAATAGAACAAGACAAACATAGGGCAATGTTCACTGTAAAAAAAAAAAATTCCGTAAAAAAACGGATAATGTACTGGCAGAAAATTACCAGGACATTTTCTGTTAAATTTACGGACATTTCCTTCCACATTAAAAAGGAAAATTCTGTAGATTTACATTTTCATCTGTACCATAAACGGACAATCCGTTTCGCAGAAATTTCTAAAAAAATTATAGCATAGGCCCATCTTTAATAGCAAATAAATCCAGCACAATATATACAAACATAGGCGTAAATCCCGGGGGGGACGGGGGGGACAGGACCCCCCCTATCTGAGGCTTGTCCCCCCTAAAAATATCATTACAAGTGACTCTGTGTATTGAAAATAATATAATGGACATATACTTAAAATAATTGTGTGATTAGTAAAACAAAATAAACGCAAAAAAAACGTTTTAAGTTCAGAAATGTTTTGATTCCCCCCTCCCTTTCCTCACAGTGGTTTGGTCCACTGCCTGCTTTCCTTCTTTACCGATACACACACGAGTCCGGTGAGAGAGAGCAAGTTAGTTATGTGTAAGTAGGCTGTCAAGGCTGTTTTATTCTCTTTAAACATCGCGTGAAATGATTCTTTCTCTTTAATACAGATGATGCTGGATCATTAATAAATTAGTCATGACAAAAAAATTATGACATCTGATGTATTTTCTATGAGCGATTATAAGTTTGACAAGCTTAATATCGTAGCTTGTCACCCACTACAACTAACATGGCGATAAGCCTGTGTGTGAACTGATATTAGGCTAATATTGTAGACCTATGTGTTGGGTTTGGTTCACTATGATGTTAAGTGGCAGATCAGTGGGTTTAATGCGGTTGAATTAATGCGAAAGAGACGAAACCTAAAATACTATGGATGACGCAAAATAATAATTATAATATGACCGCGTGGTGAACCATGAACTCATATTTAAACACGGTCTCCATGCTGTGTACACATATCTATCCTTGCAAGTACAATTTTGGCTGTATTATTTGTGTCCCCTTCAAAAATTGCTCTTGAGAAATTTTACGTTTATTGTCCCCCCCTACTGTCAGATGAAATTTACGCCCCTGTATACAAATTGAACATGGTTTATTTTTACCTCATGTAAACATTCTTAAAAGTGCGTTCAGTAGCTTTTATTTGCCTTAAACAGGTGAAGACAAAAATATTATTACATCAATTAATTTAACTGTGTTTTAGTTTTAAACGGCACCAGGCAGAAAAAAGAAAACATGAGCAGCTACTTGTACAATATTGGTGTTGCACCAAATAGTGGTCACAAAGATAAACTTCACTGTGAAACAGTCAAGATTCAAAACATTTTCAGATACACGGGAAAACATTTATACAAAGACAGGGCTGTCGTTAATAACAATTGCTACAGTCTTCTAGTCAATAGTAAAGTGAAATGTTATTTAAAAGGACAGTTCACATCAAAAAAATTCAATTCTGTCATCTACAACTGACATGGTACTGCAAAAAAAAACAACAAAAAAAAAACTCTCTTGTACATCATTAGAAAATAAAGAACAAAGATTCATGCACTCATGCCTGACATTTCAATGGGAAACTAAGAGAACTATACAATCTAAATTAAGAGCAGGGCTCCAAGTGTTTGTGTGCTTTTAGTATCTCTTGCCATGTGCCAGCTTGAGGAAATTACTTATTTTGTTTTTTTTTCCTTTTGCTGCATGTTCAGTCCAAGTTCCATGTTGAGATTTGAAAAAAGCTCAAATTGTCCATGGATTCTCGAAGTTGTTCATACATGAGTCTTGGAAGCGTAGGTTCCCTTCATCTGAACCGTCGACCCTCGTTCAGGATTTCTTCACAGGAAGACTAGAAATGAAAGTGAAGTACAGAGTAACGTGCAGAACAGGTTGAGATTGAATTATCAAGTCCCCCCCCCCCCCCCAATGTCGTTCCAAACCCGTAAAAGCTTCGTTCGTCTTCAGAACACAATTAAAGATATTTTGGCCCAGAAAAATATGAAAAGCATCGTCAAAATAGTCCATCTGCCATCAGTGGTTCAATCTGAACTTTATGAAGTGATGAGAATACTTTTTGTACACAAAGAAAATAAAAATAACGACTTTATTCAACAATTCGTCGCATCTGCGTCACAGTAGCACCATTTTGGAGAATATCCGCTGAACGCAAACTGCGTACGCTGTTCTGTGTCAGCCGCATCACATGAATACGCTGTTTTTGTTAAATAACGACTTGAATAAAGTTGTTTTTATTTTCTTTGCGTACAAAAAGTATTCTCATCACTTCATAAAGTTCAGATTGAACCACTGATGGCAGATGGACTGTTTTAACGATGTCCTTATACTACACTTCTGTGCCTTGACTGTGTAAGGACCCTTGCTGTCTATGGAGAGCCAGAAAGCTCTCAGACTTCATCAAAAATATCATAATGTGTGTTGCAAAGATGAACGAAGGTCTTATGGGTTTGGAACGGCATGAGGGCGAGTAATTAATGACACAATTTTCATTTTTGACTGAACTAACCCCTTTGATTATTTTCAACTAAACAGCAACACAAAATGCTTTATACGCAGTTTCATTACATATGTTCCTTACATTTGTATGAATTCCAACGTAGGTGCCATCTCCTCTGGATGTTTTATGTTTAAAATAAAATGAAGAGAACGTGTAGCTCAGCCACAATGGGGGAGGAAATTATAAGTTCTTGAATGACAGCAATCTGGAATCACCAATAACAATAAAAAAATAAGAAATTATAAACAACACATTGTAAATTCAGAAAGCCACTCCAAACATTGATTAAATTTTTCCTACACAAACAACTTCAATAAAGTCAACTGAATAAACGACTCAATTACTAATGTTTGTCAGTATTGAACAGTCCCTCCAGTTTTTCGCGATTCCGCGATCGCTGAATACAATGCAAAATAAGCAAAATGTCGCATTTTTTTGTGATCCTGCATAATTCGTCATTTAACTGCAAAATAATCGCAAAAAAAATAATAAAAGACCACATAACATAAAATTATAATCATGTAACTTAATTATTTTACGTTACGTGGATTCAGATGTTGTTCACGTGTAAAACTTCGTAACGCCGGGATCATCAAGCTCTCAGCGAGACCTCGTAACTTCACCCGCCTCCATTCAGATTGCCGCGCCGCGCACAGCCTGGAGGAGACAGATCTCGGCTTTTTAGCAATGAAAGGGTAAATAAATGGTAACACTTTACAATAAGGTTCATTAGTTAAACATTAGTTAATGTATTAACTAACACGAACTAACCATGAGCAATACATTTGTTACTGTATTTACTAATCTTCGCTAAGGTTAGTTAATAAAAATACAGATTTTCATTGTTAGTTCATGTTAGTTCACAGTGCATTACCTAATGTTAACAAGATTTTAATAATGTATTAAATGTTGAAATTAACATTAACAAAGATTAATAAACGCTGTATAAGTGCAGTTCATTATTAGTTCATGTTAGTTCACAGTGCATTACCTAATGTTAACAAGATTTTAATAATGTATTAAATGTTGAAATTAACATTAACAAAGATTAATAAACGCTGTATAAGTGCAGTTCATTATTAGTTCATGTTAGTTCACAGTGCATTACCTAATGTTAACAAGATTTTAATAATGTATTAAATGTTGAAATTAACATTAACAAAGATTAATAAACGCTGTATAAGTGCAGTTCATTATTAGTTCATGTTAGTTCACAGTGCATTACCTAATGTTAACAAGATTTTAATAATGTATTAAATGTTGAAATTAACATTAACAAAGATTAATAAACGCTGTATAAGTGCAGTTCATTATTAGTTCATGTTAGTTCACAGTGCATTACCTAATGTTAACAAGATTTTAATAATGTATTAAATGTTGAAATTAACATTAACAAAGATTAATAAACGCTGTATAAGTGCAGTTCATTATTAGTTCATGTTAGTTCACAGTGCATTACCTAATGTTAACAAGATTTTAATAATGTATTAAATGTTGAAATTAACATTAACAAAGATTAATAAACGCTGTATAAGTGCAGTTCATTATTAGTTCATGTTAGTTCACAGTGCATTACCTAATGTTAACAAGATTTTAATAATGTATTAAATGTTGAAATTAACATTAACAAAGATTAATAAACGCTGTATAAGTGCAGTTCATTATTAGTTCATGTTAGTTCACAGTGCATTACCTAATGTTAACAAGATTTTAATAATGTATTAAATGTTGAAATTAACATTAACAAAGATTAATAAACGCTGTATAAGTGCAGTTCATTATTAGTTCATGTTAGTTCACAGTGCATTACCTAATGTTAACAAGATTTTAATAATGTATTAAATGTTGAAATTAACATTAACAAAGATTAATAAACGCTGTATAAGTGCAGTTCATTATTAGTTCATGTTAGTTCACAGTGCATTACCTAATGTTAACAAGATTTTAATAATGTATTAAATGTTGAAATTAACATTAACAAAGATTAATAAACGCTGTATAAGTGCAGTTCATTATTAGTTCATGTTAACTAATGTAGTTAACTAATGAACCTTATTGTAAAGTGTTACCAAATAAATAACTGATGTTTGAATAGTACAGCGTTTTCTTTACTCAAACACTACGTCTGTAAAGGCTATGTTTTTGTGTGCTTGAAGAGCGGAGAAGAAGTAGGTTATTTGCCGTCTAGATGTACAATGTACGTTTTAAATATCCTGTGCATAAGCGCTTAATTTGAGATTCTGACCAAGTGTATTAAACAACAAGAAAAACTAAGCGCCCATCTAGCTACAATAAACGTCATATAACCTGTAAAAGTTGATGAAAGCATATTGCGATGCACTTGCTGCCTCAGATAACAGTTACAGCCGTTCTATGACACTCCATCTCCGTCATTCACTGGTCAAAAACTTTGTTAACTCCATTTGAACTTGAATTTCATATAATGTTAAGTGCATTAAGTGCACACTGATCAGTAAAGTCTGATACAATACCAACACTGACGACGCAGTGTTTTTTAATTATTAAATTTTTTCCCTTTCTATATATCTATATTAAATTCTGATATATCAATATATCAGATTTTATTAAGAGACCATACCAAATGTATGAATTGGATTTACAAGCAGTATGTACAGCTACAATACTTATTTTTTAATGTTTACATAGGTAAGGTGGAAAAAGGGTCCTAAGGTTGTTTTAAAAGTTAAAATGTTTCAGAATTGACTAAGAGACCAAAATAAACCAGCTTTATGCATTTTGTTTGTCATTTGTGAATATTGTGCATCTAACACAATACATAATCTGCACGTTTAATAAACTCCAGCTGGTTCAAAATCCCTATGGGGACACTGAATTTCCAGCGATATCGTCTACATGATTGCACAAATACTATTAGAACTGTACTGAGCTGGATGATGACATCACTGAATTCAGTAATGAAATACCTTTAACTGAAAATTGAGTGTTTACTATTGTCCTTCTGCACTACTGACACACTATTTTCCTATTTGATACTGTAAAGCTGCTTTGACACAATCTGTATTGTTAAAAGCACTATATAAATAAAGGTGACTTCACTTGAGTTAATCTGGTAAATGTGATATCATAATTAAAAAAATAAAATAAAATAAAAAAATAATAATATCGCAAATTTATGGAAATTACCACCACAAAATCAGTCATTTTGATCGCAAAAATCACACAAAAAAATCGTGAAATCCTGGAGGGACTGATTGAACAACCCTAAAGGTAAATAAAAATGGAAGCATATGGGTAGCAAAATTCAATTTGAAATACACAAAATGGCAATGTAGTTCTGTATTTTTATTTACATTTTGCCATACATGTGTCCAAATTTTAGTGCAAAATGAAAATTCAGTTATATAATTTACATTTGCCATTTTCTGCACTAGTTTTAATATGCAAATTAAAAACATATTTTAACACTTTATAAGTTATTTATTCACAATATTAAGTTAATTAAAACAAGAAATTCTTACCCAAATTAATTAGATGTGTTTAACATGTCCAAGCCAAGACTGTAGTAAAATTATCATTTAAATGCTGTTTTTCCTAAATGCATTTAGACTTAAGGACACTTGGGATTGCATTTCCATCATAATACCGCAGGATAATTGTAGCAAAATGCACTGAGAACTTGAGGATGCATTCTGAGCCAAAGGTGCAGCAAAAGGGTAGCAAAATGCTGATTTAAATGTCTTTCATTTTTCTTAAATGCATTGACACTTACATGTAAGACATTTCAATAACATTTTAATTTAATACCCTGCAATGAATAAGTCAATGTGGAAAGCGTTTGGTTGACGATGAATATTGACCTATTGTGCGTCCTGTTGCTGAGCCCCACCTAACGATTGACAGGTCAGGGGCGTGTTGCATTTTCAAATGCATTTTCAAATCCACATTGACTTTAAATTCATAGCAAGGTATTAAATTAAATGCAATTGAAACATGTCTTATATGTAAGTGTCAATGCATTTAAGAAAAACAAAAGACATTTAAATCAGCATTTTGCTACCCTTTTGTTGCACCTTTGGCTCAGAATGCATCCTCAAATTCTCAGTGCATTTTGCTACAATTATCATGCGGTATGATGAAAATGCAACCCCAAGTGTCCTAACCCCGAAGTCTAAATGCATTTAGGAAAAACAGCAATTAAATTATAATTTTACTACAGTCTTGGCTTGCACATATTAAACATATCTAATCAATTTGTGTAATACATTTTCATTTTGCAACTTATAAAGCGTTAAAATATGATTTTATTTTGCATATTAAAGCTAGTGTAGGAAATGGCAAACGTAAATTATATAATTGAATTTTCATTTTGCACTAAATATTGCACAGATGTATGGGAAAATTTAAATACAGAAATACATTGCCATTTTGCATTTCAAATTGAATTTTGCTCCCCATATGCTTCCATAAATAAAACTGTAGTGTTAATAAATAAAACAGAATACAAACCCTTGATAAGAATGCAGGGGGTACTTGGGATGCACAACACAGCAGCAATTACGACCTGTCATTAGAAAAGAAAACAAAGAAACACAATGAATGTCATGAACTGCTGTCCCTTTAAAACATGACTCACATCGACGCATCTGACACATCCCAACTTTACATCAGTCAAGACATTTTAACTTATTTAAAACTGTCACTAGCCAAAAATGGTCATTTTGACAATGTCGTGTGCTTTTGTCCGTGTAAGTGCGAGAGAACTCGATGCGCTCCTGACGCGTGTCTGAAGCGTGCGCGTTCACCGACAGCGTGCCAGTAACGTTACCGAACAAACTTCTCGTGTGTGTGTGTAACAATAAAATGTCTAAACCTACCTCGTTTGGCAGAAAAGTTGCGTTATCCTTGAAGAATTCCGCGATGTCAGATCTTCACCTAGTCGTATAATCTATTTTAAAGAATAAAAAAAGTCGTAATGGTATCTTCTTTTCTTGACAATTGCTCTGCCAGCTTCTGTTGGAGGCACACAGCGCTCTAAACACAGTTGTACGACACTTCAGATTTAGCTGCTTAACATCACCTCAGTAACGTTAACATGCCGGATGCTTTACGGCACGCGCAGTAACAAATACACCTCATCAACAACAATTAAAAGTTAATAAACTTATTGATAAAACTGAAAGTGAGCACACTGTAACACGTAACTTACCTCCACGTCGAGTGAGATGTGACGGTGTGCTGAAAGTGTCAAATGCGACGGTTCCCCTTGTCAAAAAATCCTATAGGATTCCAATAGGACAATTGTATAGGATTCCAATAGGAATTTCTATCGTATTTTGGAACGATTCCTATAGGATTCCGATTTTAATCCTATAGGATTTTTTTTTTATATTCTAAAGGTGCACTTTTCCACTGTATTTGTAGTACTTACACTGTACTTGCAGTTTGATTAAATTCACCCTGATGTAGAATGTAATGTAAAAATTCTAAGGCACTGATAATTGATTGATGACACACACACACACACACACACACACACACACACACATACATACATATACATACAGTATTGCCACTAGACCAGTTCTAGACTCTAAAAGAATTGGGGAGGAAGATATGAAGCTTATACCAGGAGACCAGAAGTTGAATATAAAAAATAACACTTTACTGTAACAACAACAACAACAATAACAATAATAATAGCAAATACAATCACATCACAACACAGAGCAATAAAACATCAAACAGTAAGTAGAATTTTATATCGTAAATCAGTTTAATTAGTATAATACTGTTCATTTCATGCAATAAATGTAATAAAGTTCAGTTTGTGTTTAATGTAAAGAGAGAGAGAGAGAAAAAAACACCAATTCAGTTAAGGGAAAACCGGGGAAAGTATGAAAAATACTATATCCAATATATTTCAAAGCAATCACTAATGCTCTGTCAATTGACCATATGCACAATTACTTCCTGGTTTTAGATAAGCCAGCTCAGTCATTTCCAGTCAATTGTACTGTGCTTTAAGAGGCGCACCCTTTGCTTAGTTTCTGTACAAAATCCATTCACAATTTGAAGAAAATTTTTGTTTATCCAAGAGGACCAAACGTCCACGTATACCATTTCAGGAATGACAAACGCAGGTGTTAAATATTACGCGGGTAAATCTGCTAAATTGTTCAGGGACTCATTGCTATGATTGACATTGATAATGGAAGACAAGCCAATGTCAAAATATCGCTGTGCATTAAGTGATTCAGACTAAATTTAGAGTAGCAAAACCACAACAGTAACAAGTCTGTGCTGACTGAATATATTTTGCAGCTTTTACAGTTAAAGATAAAACTTAATAAATGTAGTTACTAAATTAAATCTAAAAATATTTCAAAATATTTAATGCATTATTTAATTGTTATACCATTAATAATGAACTTATTTCATTTGTAGTTAACTAGTTTAAATAATTCTCCCTTATATGCTGTTGGTGTCGGGGCATATTTATTTATTTATAAAATGACATGAGACTTGATTCCTGCACTTGCTATACTTATATTTTTTTCTCGATTTCTGACAAGCACAAGACAGGAGAGGTTTATAAGGGTCTCAAGAGTCTCTACCTATATAAACCACAACATTAAATCCGCTTTACCGGAAGTTTACGAGCTGGCTTGTTATAAAAGATGTATAAAGAATCATTTTAAATGCAATAATCTATCTTGTCTTTTAAAAATTTATTTTATGTACATAAACATAAAATAAATTACATTAACATAAATTAATTACTGTAATCAAAGTTTTTCTTTTAGTTTTATAAGTCTGTTTTTGTTTCGTTTCTTCATTGTTTAGGTGGAGGCTCTAAATAAGCCCTTTGGGTTTTCTGCCTCTCCCTGCACAGTATATGGATTGTGTATATATATATGTGTGTGTGTATATATATATATATATATACATATAATATATATACATACATATATATATATATATATATATATATATATATATATATATATATATACATATACACACACACACACACACATATATATATATATATATATATATATACACTGTATATTTGTATCTATTTTACTCTTGTGCAAGAATAAAATAAACTAAAACTATGCGGAAGTTCAAAAGAGCGCTCTGTGCATATGGTCAATTGGTTACCAGGCAACGCAGCAGGTCCTCTAGCTGACACCGGCTTGTCATGCATGTCTTCTCCATGCACACACAGCACACATATCACGGGAGAATCGTTGTCCAATGTCAAACTTTTTAACTGGAACATAAAACCTGACCTGGACAACAGGCCATAAGAACATCTTATTAATCCATCAATGCAAATAATTAAAATAGCGCTATACAAAACCGTAAAGCACAACGTTATTCAAAACAGCTCAAAATGGTGGCTGAACATACATTTTGTACTCACTACTCCAGTGTTTTATATAATGACGTTTTATTATAAACAGCATACATTAATATTTAATTAATTTCAGTTGTTAAACAATATCTTTTGCTATGTAAGGGCGGACTCCTTGCTAATCACATTCAATAAAACCAGCTCAACAACTCACCAACAGATATTGTTAACCCAAAACTGTTCGTTTAGGATGCAGATCAGATAAGTATTACTATTTCTTCCTTTTTAGCATCTTTAAATACATTTTAACAAGTTAAACAACGTTAATCACTGATTTCTCAGCTTCTTCTCCTCTTTGACCGTTACTGTTCAAAGTATGCGCGCTACAGTTGCACGCGCACTACACTCAGATTTCTTAAAGGGGAAGCGTCAGGACAATACCATATATAGATGTTTGTGTTTCTATGAATTCCTACTAACATGTAATGCATTTTATCTTATTCAGACATTATGAAATGTCATACTTATTATCTTTGCCTTACTGTAATATTATGAATTTCAGTTATATTTGTGTGTATTCAGATAGGCTGCATTTTTATTGAGGGTTACAAGTACACACATGCAGTGTTACTTTTAAAAAGTAATTAATTAACAGAATCAAATACAGTGCCTTGAGAATGTATTAATACCCCTTTTTTATGTTGCTGCCTTGTGCTAAACTGCTTTAAATTACTCCCCACACACACACATCAATATATACTCCATACACCATATTGACAAAGCAAAAACCGAATTGTCACAACAATTAAAAATAAAAAAAACTCAAATAAGTACATTGCATAAGTATTCATACCCTTGACTAAATATTTAGCTGAAGTACCTTTACAGCCTCAAGTCTTTTTTGTTTGATGCGACAAGCTTTGCTCATCAACATTTGGAAATGATCTGCCATTTGTCTCCTCACCTCTTCATGTCTCAAGCTCTGTCAGGTTGGATGGGAGCAGACGCACATTTTCAGGTTTCTCCAGAAATATTTGACTGGGTTCAATCCCAGGCTGTGGTTGGGCCACTCAAGGACATTCACAGAGCTGTCTATAAGCGACTCTTGCTGTGTGCTTAGGGTCACTGTCCTGTTGGAAGGTGAACCTTCTGCCCGTCTGAGGTTCTGAATGCTCTGGACTGGGTTTTCTCTATATTTTGGTGCATTGAGCTTTTCTTCTATTCTGACAAGTCCCTCAGTCCCTGCTGCTGAAAAACAGACCCACAGCATGAGACTGCTACCACCACACTTTACTTTTGGGACGGTACTCTGCAGGTGATGAGCAGAGCATGGTTTCCTTCAAACATGATGCTTAGAATTGAGGTTCATCAGACCAGATAATATTATTTTTCACAGTCTGAGGGTCCTTTAGGTGCTTTTTTTTTTCTTTTGTCTTCACTGAGGAGAGGACTGAGTTTGGCCACACCGCCATAAAGCCCAGATCGGTGGAGTGTTGCAGTGATGTTTGTCCCTCTGTAGATTTCTCCTGTCTCCACATATGATCATGGAGCTCAAATAGAGTGACCATCAGGTTTTTCGTCACCACTCTAACCAAAGCCCTTCTCCATCAGTTGCTCAGTTTGGCCAGGAGGCCAGCTCTAGGAAGAGTCCTGGTTGTTTCAAACTTATTCCATTAAGGGTAACAGAGACTACATGCTTTTGTGAACCTTCAATGAAGCAGAATTTTTTTCTGAACTCTTCCCCAGATGTGTGGCTTGGCACAAACCTGTTTCTGAGCTCTACAGACTGCTCTTTTAACCCCAGGGCTTGGTTTTTGCTCTAATATCAGCTGTTGGACCTTTTATTAATACGTGTGTGCCTTTCCAAATCATACCCATTCAATTGAATTTGACACAGGTTACCTTCACTCAAAGTCTAGTAACACCTACAAGCAATATGAATGCTCCTGAGCTATATTTCAACTGTCCCAGATAAGGGTATGAGTACTTATGCAATGGAATCATTTAAGTTTTTATTTTTAATAAATTTGCAAAGATGTTAAAACCTTTTTTTTTTTTTTTGCTTTACCATTATAGTGTATGGAGTGTAGATTGATGTGGAAAAAGTAATTTAAAGCAGTTTAACATAAGGCAGCAACATAAAACGTGAAAAAAATTAAAGGGTATGAATACTTTCGCAAGGCACTGTAAGATCTTACAGGACAAAGTGAATTTCCATTTAAAAATCACAATGTCCAATATGATACAAATCAATAAAAGATCCTACAGGAAAAATTAAAATGCCATTAAAATAAATCAGAATGTCCAATAGGATAAGGATCAAATAAAATCCTATAGGACAAAGTGAAATTCCATTAAAATCAATAGGAATGTCCAATAGGATTCTAAGAATCCAATAAGATCCTAAAGGATAAACTGAAATTCCAATAGGATTTTTTGACAAGGGTCCGACATTCATTTGGCAAAGGAAGACAGCAACTAAGTTAACGGTACAGTTTGTTACATTTAACAAAATATAATTTACCACAGAAGTGTAAAAACGGTTCCTCAAACCCGAAATCCGACTTTAAAATGACATTTTTACTATCTCTGTGAATAATGGCATCTGCTCTAGCACTGTTTTCGCGCCGATAATCGACTGAGCTTCTTGTTCCCACAATGCAAAGCGTAATTAAAAAAATACGGAAAAACACCTGTAAAAATTAAATAAGGAAAATTCCTTCAAATTATTACGGTATATTGTACTGTATTTTTACGGATTTTTTTTTTACAGTGTTGTACATTTCAAAAGCATTCAAAACAGAAAAACAACAAAACAAAATTAATACAAGTATATCAATTAAACAATAAAATAAAAAAGGATAAAAAAAATTATACATACATTAGGGCAGTTACATAACTTTGAAAAGCTTTAGAATTTGTATTGTTTTTATAAGCTTCTTATTTGGTGATCTCATAAAGGGTTTCAAAGTATATTTTAAGATCAGTGTTACAAAATGTAATATATGATGGTTTCTTTTGAATTACTTTTGACTTATGAATATAAAACTTTGCTAAGATAATTAACAGATTGATAATGTAAATTTGTTTATCAGAAAAAGATGGGTTTTGAAAACAAAGTAAAATATCATGAGGTTCTAAATTAAGGGCTTTGTTTAGTTTTGTTATGTCTACTTTAAAGTCAACCCAAAATTAAATAGAAAAAGGGCAAAACAAAAATAAATGTTCAATATCTTCAACATATATTTTACAAAAGGTACATTTATCACAAACACTATGAATATATCTGCTAACAGTTGCACTAACAGGATAACATCTGTGAATAATTTTACTTTATTAGAAATTACATATTTATATGGTAACATCCAAATGCTGTGCCAAGATATACAATGAGGTTTAAACCATTTTGATTTACATGGAGGATTGGATCCAACATTAAAGGAGTCTCTTATAAAACTGTTATTAAAACGTTTATCAAAAAAGGAAAGACCATTTACAAAAAGTTGGGGATTTTGTAGGTTTATATCATTGATATTTACATCAGAGTTCTCAGCGGAGCGGTGTGCTTGTAAACGTATATTATTGAAGTATTATTATTTTATGAGAACGGAGTGAAGAGATCATGCACAGCTGTTGTTTATATTGCTGTGTGTAGCCTGTGGAAGCAAGGTTAGCTGCAGCAAGGGGCTACAATATTTTTGTTCAGTGTTTTCCTAATGACAATTTTATGATTGGTTTATAAAGGCTACTACGAACACCTTTTTCCCATTTTTATCACAGAATAATTCAGTAAATATATTTTGTAGTTTCTGTACTAAATGATATGTCAGTCATTACTGTATTTTTCATTTACTTCCTTTAGTTAACCTACGCTACGTCACTCTTTTCACGTGGTCCGATGCAGCGCTGGTGTTGAACCAGTGAATCCGTGCATGGACCACGGCTGATGCCTTCTGTGAGCACAGTCACGGAATTTTCGGCGATTCCGTGATGCCACCACAGATTCGGGGTTAATTAAGTCTGTGAACATTACACGGAATTCTGTGAGATCAGGTTGATTAGGGGTGACCCTGAATAGTCAAAGGTTAAATGCTTCGATAAGAGGAGCCTGATTTGACTACCAATCTCACAGTCGAATATTTGCGAGTTATTATCATGCCATTTTAGCTATATGGGGGTGCTCAAATGTCTGATTTCACATGGAACTACTGGTTTTCTCCCAATAAGTTAATATACAGCCTATTAAAATAATGCTGTAAATAAGAATCTGAAAAGAAAGAAGCTTTAAATATTTTAACGTGTGTGAATAAATCCAACCACCCCTATAGATTTGTTTCACTTTTCATAATCCGTCACTGACAGATGAGCATCTTGGCAGCAGGGATTTAAATCTTTAACAAGACTCAAACTGACACAGGCAGAGTGAAAGACTGGATTTTGATGAGAAACAAAATAGTTGACATGTATCAGTCTGGAAAGTGTTAATAAGCCATTTCTAAGGCTTTGGGACTCCAGCGAACCACGGTCAGAGCCATTATCCACAAATGGAGAAAACTTGGAACAGTGGTGAACCTTCCCAGGAGCGGCCGGCCTACCAAAATTACTCCAAGAGCACAATGACAACTCATCCAGGAGATCACAAAAGAACCCAGAACAACATCTAAAGAACTGCAGGCTTCACTTGCCTCAATTACGGTTAGTGTTCATGAAAGAGACTGGGCAAAATGGCATCCATGGGAGAGTTTCAAGTGTAACGGGTGGAAGAATCACATGACAAGGGAGGTCAATAAATGCCCCAAAGGGTGCGTTTATTGTGAGTGGTAATCGTGCCGTAGTGCTCGTGTGTGAGATCTTCGTGCTCCAGGATCTGCCACTTTCCGTGCAGTGAGGGTGCCTCGGGGCTGGCCGGTCAGACGCTGCTCTCTGTCACAAAAGGAGAGGAACGTTAGCGATTCAGCTACTGGAGTCATGTCTCACCCATCTTAGCCTCCTGTCGGCTTATATCTGTGCCTCTTGATTGGGCTCAGGTGTGGACGGCCAGCCCGCGTTAATGGCGTGCAGGTGATCCTCCTCCGTTTCCAGGGCGACGCTGATGAGGTCTTGGGACACGCGTCACACAAGGCAAAAGCCATTCTGACCAAAAAGAACACAAAGGCTCGTCTCACATTCTGTGGACTGATGCGACAAAAGTTGAACTTTTTGGAAGGTGTGTGTCCCGTTGCATCTGGCGTAAAACCAACACAGCATTTCATAAAAAGAACATCATACCAACAGTCAAACATGGTGGTGGTAGTGTGATGGTCTGAGGCTGCTTTGCAGCTTCAGAACCTGGATGACTTGCCATAATTGATGGAACCATGAATTCTGCTCTCTATCAGAAAATCCTGAAGGAGAATATCCGGCCATCAGTTCGTGATCTCAAGCTCAAGCGCACTTGGGTTATGCAGCAGGACAATGATTCCAAACACAGCAGTAAGTCCACCTCTGAATGTCTCAAGAAAAACAAAAAGGTTTTGGAGCGGCCAAGTCAAAGTCTGGACTTAAATCCAATTGAGATGCTGTGGCATGACCTTAAACAGTCCATTCATGCTCGAAACCCTCCAATGTGGCTGAATTAAAACAATTCTGCAAAGAAGAGTGGGACAAAATTCCTCCACAGCGATGTGAAAGACTCATTGCCAGTTGTCGCAAACGCTTGATTGCAGTTGTTGCTGCAAAGGGTGGCACAACCAGTTATTAGGTTTAGAGATACTTTTTCACGTAGTGCCAGGCAGGTTTGGACAGCTTTTTTTCCTTAATAAATGAAATCTCAGGTTATCTTTGTGTAATATTAAAATTAGTTTGATGATCTGAATCTTTTAAGTGTGACATATGCAAAAAATTAAAAAAACAGGAAGGGGGCAAAAACCTTTTCACGGCACTGTATATTGAGAACACTATTATAATAAAACACTTTGAATTTTAGAGTTTAGTTGCCGTGTTTCTGCACGTTGTTGTGTGAAGTAAAAGTTCATTCAGAGCCATGCAGACATGTTCATGTGCATTCAGGGCATTTCGTGCAGATAGCCTCTAAGTCATAATATTAACATTATGTTGTATAAATAACGAAGCATATTCTATAAGAGATAAATGATGCGTTAAATCCCATTGATTAAAAACCTGTTATCAAATGCTTCACTCTACTGGTCATCTTCAGCGTGTGCAGCTTAAAAATCTTCAGCGTGTGCAGTTATAATGAGAGCACTATTGTAAAAAAAATTGTGAATTCTTAGGGTTTTGCTGACGTTTAATGTTAACTATCTTTTAATCAAAACATAAAACATTATTTATCCGTTTGTATCTGCAAGGCGTCTGTTACACATTTATGTTAAGGTCAGTAATTATGACTGTCGAATGTCTGACTTGACTCTTGGTAATGTATTTTGCCCCCCGTCCCCAAACATATGATTTGACTATCAGTCGACTATCGGCAAGATTCGAAAATTCCAATTTCACTATGTAAATCCTTAGTCGGGAACACCCTAATATATACAAAGTTTATTGCAAGAAAAGACTTGTTCAGTGTTCTTGAGGAGTAGTTTATGCAACAGAGGGTAAACCAGAGGGTTTAGGATTGAGAACTGTACGGATGTTAAAACTCTTGAGGGTGCAGCAGTTTTACTATAACTCCTGTATGCAGTCCAGAGAAACCCTTCCTCATACGTCATGCTTTCACTGCTGAACATCTTGCTTTGTCCGAACATTCTCATCCAGTGACATATCTTCAGCGCCGTTATCCTCATTTGCAGAGACTGCCCCTTCAGCAGCTTGACAAAGTGACTCCTTTGGTTCTCATTGGTGCAGATTACACTCATCTGATAACTCCTATCCAATCTGTGACGTTTTGCCCTCCTGAGGCTCCCACAGCTATTAGAACCCGATTTGGTTGGACTCTACAGGGGCCTGCCAGAGATATCTTAACCCTCTGTGGTCTAAGGGAGTTTTGGGGCCCTGGAGAAGTTTTGACATGCCCTGACATTTGTGTGTTTTTCAGTATCTTAGAACCATATTACTGGCTAAAGTCTGATTACACTGTATTCACCACAAACTGGGTTACAATCATATGTATGCAACATAAATGTACATATTTGTTTTTATGAAAACAATGTTTATGCATGGTTAGTGAAAAACTAAAATTTTTAAGTCAGTGAAATAAGGTCATGAAACACTTACAGAACATTTGTCAACTTTTGGGAACTGGATGTGGTAGACTAGAGTTTTTGCTATAAAATGATGTGAAAATTATCCTGTTACAAATACAAATCATTATATACATTGTAAACACTTTAAAAGATACAGGCATGTAGATGTTCGTGAAAGATAATTTCTCTGTTTTGGAGGGGTGATCATTTTTAAATCATACCCTATTTATTGCATCAAGATTTATTAAAACTTTACAATGGGGTGGATAATTTTATCAGTTGCTTATTATTCATGCAACAAATACATATTAATGTTATAGTTTTCATTAATAATAATGGTAACTTTGTCTAGTGCTTTTATGAATGTTGTTTGTGAAAATGTAACTACTATACTGAATGACATGTTTGCATAGGCTATTTCATTTCATTATGTAACCTCCATGTTCGTCTGTGTACTAGTGTTAAATGCTACTGTTTTTGGCAGCGTTGATAACGTTTCTGACAGATAATATCATAATATATATATATATATATATATATATATATATATTACTATTATTTTTTTGTGTGTGTGTTTCCCTTACCGAATGTCGTGTCCTCTCAACAATAACAATAATGTCCATGGACTTTTTTGATTACTGTAAGTTTAAGTGCTGGTGATGCAGTGTTGCCAGATATTGCTATTAAAACAAACAAAAACCGAAAAGTAAATAAAATTAAATCGAAATTATTTCAAATATTTAGCAAATAAGATAAGGTAAAGATAAACCTAAACTGCAATTATTAACTTTTAAAGTGTCAAATTAAATGGAGAAGACAAGTCCAAAAACGCTTATAATAGCTGGAGGCTGTGCCCGCGCCCTCAAGAAGGGTATAACTGCAGCCCGGAGATCTCCAAAATGGGGCGTGAACTCCAAATGTGAGCTGTAGGCTACCTCCAAAAGGGGGCGGGGTCTCCACAAAGACTTTTCGCTTCCGCCATGTTGTTGATTGACATCTCAACATAAAAGTTTGTGAATTAAATGCCGTTTCTCGTTTAAGTTGATCTGAAATAAAATTTATATAAAATTTAAGCATACAGGTGCATCTCAATAAATTAGAATCTTGTGGAAAAGTTCATTTATTTCAGTAATTCAACTCAAATTGTGAAACTCGTGTATTAAATAAATTCAGTGCACACAGACTGAAGTAGTTTAAGTCTTTGGTTCTTTTAATTGTGATGATTTTGGCTCACATTTAACAAAAACCCACCAATTCATCTCAACAAATTAGAATACTTCATAAGACCATTTAAAAAAAAAAAAAATTTTAGTGAATTGTTGGCCTTCTGGAAAGTATGTTCATTTACTGTATATGTACTCAATACTTGGTAGGGGCTCTTTTGCTTTAATTACTGCCTGAATTCGGCGTGGCATGGAGGTGATCAGTTTGTGGCACTGCTGAGGTGGTATGGAAGCCCAGGTTTCTTTGATAGTGGCCTTCAGCTCATCTGCATTTTTTGGTCTCTTGTTTCTCATTTTCCTCTTGACAATACAGGTCTGGTGAGTTTGCTGGCCAGTCAAGCACACCAACACCATGGTCATTTAACCAACTTTTGGTGCTTTTGGCAGTGTGGGCAGGTGCCAAATCCTGCTGGAAAATGAAATCAGCATCTTTAAAAAGCTGGTCAGCAGAAGGAAGCATGAAGTGCTCCAAAATTTCTTGGTAAACGGATGCAGTGACTTTGGTTTTCAAAAAACACAATGGACCAACACCAGCAGATGACATTGCACCGCAAATCATCACAGACTGTGGAAACTTAACACTGGACATCAAGCAACTTGGGCTATGAGCTTCTCTACCCTTCCTCCAGACTCTAGGAGCTTGGTTTCCAAATGAAATACAAAACTTGCTCTCATCTGAAAAGAGGACTTTGGACCACTGGGCAACAGTCCAGTTCTTCTTCTCCTTAGCCCAGGTAAGACGCCTCTGACGTTGTCTGTGGTTCAGGAGTGGCTTAACAAGAGGAATACGACAACTGTAGCCAAATTCCTCGACAGGTCTGTGTGTGGTGGCTCTTGATGCCTTGACCCCAGCCTCAGTCCATTCCTTGTGAAGTTCACTCAAATTTTTGAATGTATTTGGCTTGACAATCCTCATAAGGCTGCGGTTCTCTCGGTTGGTTGTGCATCTTTTTCTTCCACACTTTTTCAACTTTCTGTTAACATGCTTGGATACAGCACTCTGTGAACAGCCAGCTTCTTTGGCAATGAATGTTTGTGGCTTACCCTCCTTGTGAAGGGTGTCAATGATTGTCTTCTGGACAACTGTCAGATCAGCAGTCTTCCCCATGATTGTGTAACCTAGTGAACCAAACTGAGAGACCATTTTGAAGGTTCAGGAAACCTTTGCAGGTGTTTTGAGTTGATTAGTCGATTGGCATGTCACCATATTCTAATTTGTCGAGATCGTGAATTGGTGGGTTTTTGTTAAATGTGAGCCAAAATCATCACAATTAAAAGAACCAAAGACTTAAACTACTTCAGTCTGTGTGCACTGAATTTATTTAATACACAAGTTTCACAATTTGAGTTGAATTACTGAAATAAATGAACATTTCCACGACATTCTAATTTATTGAGATGCACCTGTATGTTAAGTAAAATTATAAAATAGATATATTTAAGTATTTGAAGGCCTATGTCATTTAATCTGTAATGCAAAATTAATACATAAAGACTTGAATGCATTTAATTTTTCCAACATTTTTTATTGTTCTGAAGGCTCTTGTTAAAATGCTGGGTTTAATTTATCATAGGATGCCAGTGTTCAAAGCTTACTTGTAATACACACACACACACACACACAAACACACACATACACACAGATAACAAATGTTTTCTGAAGTGACCCAATTTTACCATGAATAGTGCAGTATGGTTAATTTGTGGTTACCATGGTTTAACTATAGCATGTTTTTTTTTGTTTGTTTGTTTGTTTTTTTAATACCGTATTGTCCCGAATATAAGACGATGTTTTTTTTCTTGGAAATACATCTGAAAAAACGCGATCGTCTTATATTCGGGGTCTAGACTTTGACATGTCAATAATACACCCACAACAATAGGTGGCGCCAAAAACGCATAAAACGAGTGTGCCATGAAATATGTAATGTGTGTTGTAAAGTCGTGACTGCCATGTTAGCCTGATGGGACAAAACTTCCTCTGTAAGTGATTTTAAAACATAAGACTATACCCACATTTGAAGACTACAATAAGATTTCACTTCTACTGATAATACAATTTTGGTTGGCTACTATGAGATGGATAGCCTAAATGTTATATAATTCAGATGGGCTACCTGTTATTTCAATGGTATATCAAAAAGTCATTGTTGGTAAATTTTACCAGTATTTACCATACTTTCAAAACAAAAATTAAAATAGGAAAAATATGCAATTTGAAAATAATTTAAGAAAAAAAAAAGTGTTTTACAGAGAGTAAAACAAACAAACAAAAAAACAAGATTTGGTTTTCAAAAAGCCTTTTTCCAAAAGGTACATCTGGAAAAAGGGGGGTCGTCTTATAATCAGGGTCGTCTTATATTCGGGACAATACGGTAGTAGTAAAACCATTTTCATAAGGGACTAGATGCCAGTTCATCTGATGCAGAGGAATCCCAGTTGCAGATGGCTGGAGACTGAAATCCATGTCTCATTGTGGATGTCAAAACTAAAATAACATATTAATTAACAATGACTTAATAGTCATGTGCCTCAACAAGTAAAGTCATAACATAATATCATTGCAAATCATTAGATAATGATTAATTAAAGCAGACAACTGGAAGTTGAAATGCATAGCTTTGTGCACAACTCTCGTTGTGGCAGTTAACACATTTACACTAGTTAAGAGTATTTGTTGTTAATGAATTAATGCATGATGACACATTTAATTATTAGAAAATTGAGAAAATTGAGTGTTTAATCTTATCATTATACATTACTGACACTCCTCCAATTTGATACTGTTAAGTGCTTTGACACAATCTGTATTGTTAAAATCGCTATATAAATAAAGGTGACTTGACTTGACCTGACTATTAGCAATTCATATATTACTTAATCTATTAATCAGATAGACTTTTCATAAGTTGCTGATGCAGTTATCATTAATGAATTGTTTAGTTCTTCATGAGTCTTACATTAACTCATGATTATCTGTGCATTAGTTTAAGAATTAATTCATGCTTATTAGTGCACCAGTATTGTAAAGTGTTACCAAAAATAAGATGTAAACTCACATTTGCGAGTTAAAAAAGTCAGAACTGTAAAATAAAAAGTCACAATGATCTTTATTTATTTATTTATTAACTTACTTATTTTAATTCTGTGACAAAAACAGGCTTCCATACATTTGTGACAAAGCATGAAAGAAAATAAAAAAATATTTGGCTAGCTATTTACATCAGCAACTGAATAAATACCCCCTGGATTAATATTAGCCTGCTAATACCAATATAATGTATACTACAGTTAATATAATGGGATAATATTGAGTTAGTTGATTATTATTACAAAATACACTTTCAGTGATACAACTCAGTATTTATTATAATGACAATTTATTGCCATTAAAGAACATTGTTACATCCTTATTGTTTCCTCTTAACACATTTCATTTCATTTCTCATTAGTCCTCACCTCTTTCTCTATCCTCTTTACTGCAGTTGACACCTCAATCACTTTGTGTCGTTTACCAGAATGAAACTCCTCATGATGCTCAAAATGAGTTTGAGTAAGAGTAAGAACAGTAAGAGTTCAGGACTTGACGACTTTGTATTTTCTTCCAGTACAGACGTCACACACTGTAGCTGGAGATGTGCAGTAACAGTCAGCAGTAAGTTTGGTCTTCGTCAGTTTCTGTCTGAAATTAAATGTGGACACGCAGCGTCTGATCATACACCAACTCCACTGAGGAAGTTTGCAGATTCCTCCTCCTCAGGAGCTGTTCACAGACCCAGCAGGACTCAAGGTAACCGCTACACCTTTCTGTCGTGTGTCAGACTAGAGTGATGAAAACATTTTCAAAGGACATTTGTCTGCAGGTGAAATGCTGTGGTTTGGTGAAGCTGCAATCCAAGCATTCCAGCATCTCTGCCCACTACTCAGACATAAATTGAGGGTCGTGTCCAATAGCATGCTGAAACGCACAACCTATTACAATTATTTACTAAAGAGTTACTAAACCGATATCCAGTTATGTGGAAATGCTTAAATATTGGGAAAAGTAACGGTAAAACTAATTATCACTTCGGGCCTCATTTATAAAATGTTGTGCAGAAAGCATCTTAAATTTGATCTTACGATAATCTCTCAAATATGCGTACGTGTGATTCATAAAATGAACGTACATACATAAAACGCAAGTACGCGTCTCTTTCGGATGTGAAATCTATGAATTGCAAATGATCTTGAACTTGCGCGCAAAAGAATGGTTTCAGTTCTCTGCCTTGTAAATATCACCTAATTAATGTCATTATCATGTAAAAGATCACCAGTCATCAACAACTACAGCTGATGTAGCACGGGCCTTCAGAAAAAAAATGTATGCATATTCCGGCAAAGTAATTGTCTTCACTCTTTAGCCTATTAAACAACACATATGTATTAGTAACTAAATAAGTGATTTCCATCAACACAAATAGAGGTTGAGAAAAGCACAGAAACACATGGTCACTCAGCAAGACTCTCACACACACTGATCTTACTGTCTATATGAGGATGTATTACACATACTGTATTTATTCTGATGTTATTTCACTGACAGAAGTAAAGCTGCAGTATTAATGTCATGAAGAAAAAAGAATAGACTATAACATCTCACTGTTACTGATTTATCATGCAGCTTAAAGCATTATGGGTAGAATCTCTCATCAGTCTATTCTTATTCTTCAACACAGTTTCACTGATGATTCAGTAAAATACCCAGACCAAACACTAAACCCAGGATAGAGCGTCTGAGTGAATGTGGTCTGGACTGTGTGGATGAGGCTCATTGTGTCAGAGACGCTGTAGAAGGACAGAGTTCCTGCTCCGTGATCCACAAACACTCCTATTCTACTGCTGATGGACTTCACAGAGAGATCAGTCTGTATGTTATTGTGTCTGAATGAGTAACTGGAGGAACGGCAGATCAAACTCCAGGACTGATCATTAGATCCAAACACACACTCATCACCTGATCCCTTCCTTCTGATGCTCTTATATGACACAGATATACGCACAAAACCATTTTCACCTCCACGCCACTCCAGCTCCCAGTAACAGCGTCCACACACACTCTCTCTACACAACACCTGAGACCAATAATCAAATCTGTCTGGATGATCAGGATACGGCTGATCTGTGTCAGTGTAAGTAATCACTCTGTTTCTCTTAGACAGATGGAGCTTTTTATTCACTGTGTTCAGATCCAGAGTGAGCTGATGGGAATCTGATGGAGATAAAACACATCAGAATCAGGAATTATGAATCTGTTTGATCTTTTCATGTAGCTGAACTCTTCATGTTCAGTGTATCATCAGTGTCTCAGTACAGTTGACAAGATATCCTGTGCTAATCATCATTTACATCATCAATTATAAAACTCTTCTTTCACCTTCTACAGGAAGAATGAATGAATGAATGAATGAGGTATTTATATAGCGCTTTATTGTGTATTGCTGTACACCCAAAGCGCTTTACAATCATATGGGGGGTCTCTCCTCAACCACCACCAGTGTGCAGCATCCACTTGGATGATGCGACGGCAGCCACAGGACAACGGCGCCAGTGCGCTCACCGCACACCAGCTACAGGTGGAGAGGAGAGAGAGAGACAGAGCCAATCAAGTGGATGGGGATTATTAGGATGCCATGACTGACAAGGGCCAGTGGAGGGAATATGGCCAGGACACAGAGAGTCAGGACCTCGGTTTAACGTCTCATCCGAAAGACGGAAGCGGGAAGAACATGAACACACTCAGGCTGATGATACATGGGGCAACTTTTTGAGCAATGTTGCCGTCAATGGGCAACCAGTTGAGACACAGGGCCCACAATTGATCTAAAGTATCCAGATAGAAATTTGTTACCCATTCTCAGTGGGAAAATGGCCAAGCAACATTTCTCAAAAAAAAGCTAAATTGCTCAAAAAGATGCCTTGAGTATCATCAGCTTCAGAGTTCCCCTTCAGGAACTCGAGCTGCGTCGGAAAACTCTATGGGAACACATTCAGCGTGACCACGCTCTGAATCACATGTATAATCATGGGCGAGAAGTCACGGGCGGGGTGACGTAGCAACCAGGAAGCTTAAAAGCACGTGCGGTGAAACCGGCATCAGCTTTCTGTCATTCAGTAAGCGCTCTGTGTGTGTCAGTCATTTTGGTGTTGTCTGTCCATTATCACTCCTTATTTAACCTTATACGAGTGAAGAAAGACATAGGCGAGGGCGAGCAGCATCTCAGGCTGTGTGTTCTTCTCTGCCCGCGCTACATTACGGGTGGGGATACACACAGTTTGTGTGTTGTCTGCTTGAGAGCAGAGCATGCAGAGTCAGCTCTCGAGGGAGCTGACTGCCCGCTTTGCGAGCGTTTGTCACTGCGTATGCTTTACTCTCCGAGGGCTCTCTTTGAGGAGGGAGTCTTCACCAGCATTCCTCGTGGCGCCGGCCCCACGTTCGCTGAAGCAGAGTGGTGGGAGTCACACCGAGGAGCGTGTCCATGCCTGTGATCTCACAGTTCCGGCACCGCTGCTGCTGAGGCACGGCGTTGATTGAGATCATAGGGGTCGCACATGGATCTGGCTGACAGGTTGGAGAGTGCGCTGCTGCAGCTATCTTTCTCCGAGGAGATTGTTATTGTTTTTATAACCGAGTTGCATTACAGTCATTTTCGGTTCGTTATATGAATCAGATCTTTTCACATTATTTGTCTGGTTATTTGGATTTTTAATTCCTCAAAATTATTTACATTTAATTTTGAGGAATTAAATTATGTATTTCATCTGACTATGAGAAGTTAGAGATATATATATGGTGTACAGGAGCCTGTTGGGATAAATTTCTCGAGTGAACGAACAATGTTGTACCTCTCTTCCTCCGAGGAAGTTGAGGTGGTCAGCAGGGGCTGCTGGGCGGGAGCAGCCCCAACCGTGTTCCAGCTCCTCGTTCAGGGAGCATCACTTCTCGTACTCCCCAGAATTTTGGAGTCAGAGTGGCGCTCCTGGGCCGAAGGCTTCTAGCAGAAGGCAGATCTGCGGACCTTCATTCTCGCTGGATAGTCTTCGGCTAAAACGTCCTGATGCCTATGGCCCAGAACTTCTGAGGGCCGGCCCCTTCTGGAGAAGAGCAGTGTACACTGCATCAACACGGTGCCTGTCTCTCCTCAGTGCCCTTGGGAGACTGGTCTGCCAACCCTGCCACCGACAGTGCTTCAGGGTGCAGCGGTCTCCAGCGAGTGCAGCGCGACTGAGAGGCTCGCCACCCCTTCGGGGGTCTATAGAGCAGCTAGATCGGCCATCTCCTGCCAGTCCTCCGCTTCAGGGCACCGAGCTAGCCGCTCTGAGTACACCAGAGGCCAGTCTCGAGGGTTCCCTTAGTAGGTCACCTGGCGGTGTGGGAGTCCCTGCCAAGCGTGTCTCATTGGGTCCTGCCTGAGCAGGCTATGGCTCTATCAGTCTAGTCTTCCTAGGAGACGACGCGGGTCTGAGGACCGTCGCTTCAGCTGAGGCAGTCCTGATGCCCATGGCCCAGGACTTATGAGGGCAGGCCCCTCTGGGGAAGGGTGGGGTACACCGCATTACATGGTACCTGTCTCTCCACAGTGCCCTCAGGAGATTGGTCTGCCAACCCTGCCAGTGTTCCAGGGCGCAGCGGTCTCCAGTGAGAGCTTCTCTCAGCCTTTTCCGCCCAGAAACGTAGCGGAACTGAGAGGCTCGCCGCCCCTTCGGGGGTCTCTAAAGAAGAGGTTTTCAAACTTTTCAGAGCGACCCTATTTTTTCTTTTTAAATTCATAACCTATATATATATATATATATATATATATATATATACATATATGTATATATATACATATACATATACATATACATATATATATATATATATATATATATACACACATAGATAGATAGGTAGATATATAGATATAGAAAGAAAGAATGAAATAAGGAAGAAAAAACTATTGCGATTGAACTATTTGTCTTAGCAGCATGAAAAACTAAACTTTTATTCAAATTCTGAATGGAAATAGGCTATATACAGCAAAGAAAGCGTGCAAAGTGTGCTTCCTTAAAAAGCTGTCACTCATTTCAGTTTATCGCGATCTCTAATTCCGCTATAATCAATGAATCTCTCAACACAGCACAATTAATCTCTTATTTACATCACCTGCACTTTGGTCATTATAATCAGAGGATTCGCATCGCGAGCTTCCAGAACTCTGGAATGAACAAGCACACTTGTGTTCTGAGTGGTGAGTGGATTCTGACTCATTAAAGCTCCTCTGATTAGCCATTGTGTTATAGAAATCAACAGATACAGTGGGGCAAAAAAGTATTTAGTCAGCCACCAATTGTGCAAGTTCTCCCACTTAAAAAGATGAGAGAGGCCTGTAATTTTCATCATAGGTATACCTCAACTATGAGAGACAAAATGAGAAAAAAAATCCAGAAAATCACATTGTAGGATTTTTAAAGAATTTATTTGCAAATTATGGTGGAAAATAAGTATTTGGTCAATAACAAAATTTCATCTCAATACTTTGTTATATACCCTTTGTTAGCAATGACAGAGGTCAAACATTTTCTGCAAGTCTTCACAAGGTTTTCACACACTGTTGCTGGTATTGTGGCCCATTCCTCCATGCAGATCTCCTCTAGAGCAGTATTGTTTTGGGGCTGTTCAACTTTCAACTAAAAAGCATAAACAACAAAACGAAAGTAACCGGCAGCCGCCTCAGGTCAGAATCAAATGTGTATTTGTGTTTGCGCGCTGTTTTTGCAGCGTTGTACATTGTAGCAAATCGGAGACATACAGTGGGGCAAAAAAGTATTTAGTCAGCCACCAATTGTGCAAGTTCTCCCACTTAAAAAGATGAGAGAGGCCTGTAATTTTCATCACAGGTATACCTCAACTATGAGAGACAAAATGAGGAAAAAAAAATCCAGAAAATCACATTGTAGGATTTTTAAAGAATTAATTGGTAAATTCCTCGGTAAAATAAGTATTTGATCACCTACAAACAAGCAAGATTTCTGGCTCTCACAGACCTGTAACTTCTTTAAGAGGCTCCTCTGTCCTCCACTCGTTACCTGTATTAATGGCTATCTGTTTGAACTCGTTATCAGTATAATAGACACCTGTCCACAACCTCAAACAGTCCAACTCCAAACTCCACCATGGCCAAGACCAAAGCTGTCAAAGGACACCAGAAACAAAATTGTAGACCTGCACCAGGCTGGGAAGACTGAATCTGCAATAGGTAAGCAGCTTGGTGTGAAGAAATCAACTGTGGGAGCAATTATTAGAAAATGGAAGACATACAAGACCACTGATAATCTCCCTCGATCTGGGGCTCCACGCAAGATCTCACCCCGTGGGGTCAAAATGATCACAAGAACTGTGAGAAAAAATCCCAGAACCACACGGGGGGACCTAGTGAATGACCTGCAGAGAGCTGGGACCAAAGTAACAAAGGCTACCATCAGTAACACACTGCGCCGCCAGGGACTCAAATCCTGCAGTGCCAGACGTGTCCCCCTGCTTAAGCCAGTACATGTCCGGCCCATCTGCTAGAGAGCATTTTTATGATCCAGAAGAGGATTTGGAGAATGTCATATGGTCAGATGAAACCAAAATAGAACTTTTTGGTAAAAACTCAACTTGTCGTGTTTGGAGGAGAAAGAAGTTGCATCCAAAGAACACCATACCTACTGTGAAGCATGGGGGTGGAAACATCATGCTTTGGGGCTGTTTTTCTGCAAAGGGACCAGGACGACTGATCCGTGTAAACGAAAGGATGAATGGGGCCATGTATCGTGAGATTTTGAGTGAAAACCTCCTTCCATCAGCAAGGGCATTGAAGATGAAACGTGGCTGGGTCTTTCAGCATGACAATGATCCCAAACACACCGCCCGGGCAACGAAGGAGTGGCTTCGTAAGAAGCATTTCAAGGTCCTGGAGTGGCCTAGCCAGTCACCAGATCTCAACCCCATCGATAATCTTTGGAGGGAGTTGAAAGTCCGTGTTGCCCAGCAACAGCCCCAAAACATTACTGCTCTAGAGGAGATCTGCATGGAGGAATGGGCCAAAATACCAGCAACAGTGTGTGAAAACCTTGTGAAGACTTACAGAAAACATTTGACCTCTGTCATTGCCAACAAAGGGTATATAACAAAGTATTGAGATTAAATTTTGTTATTGACCAAATACTTATTTTCCACCATAATTTGCAAATAAATTCTTTAATAAAAGAATAAATAAAGATTTTTTTTTCTCATTTTGTCTCTCATAGTTGAGGTATACCTATGATGAAAATTACAGGCCTCTCTCATCTTTTTAAGTGGGAGAACTTGCACAATTGGTGGCTGACTAAATACTTTTTTGCCCCACTGTATATCCTATAACCTATAAGAGGAGATGCTACACCATGGTAAACATGCCCCCGTCCCAACTATTTTGAGACCTGCAGCAGGCATCAAATTTGAAATGAGCTCATTTTGTGCATAAAATTGTAAAATTTCTCAGTTTAAACATTTGTTATGATATCTATGATCTATTGTGAATAAAATATTGGCTCATGTGATTTAAAATTCTTTTAGTTTTCATTTTATTCAAAATTTTAAAAAGACGTCCCAACATTTCCAGAGCTGGCAGACCCAGTGCACATTCCTGGGTATCTCAATATAGGAGCAGACTTCCTGTCGAGGCAGGGGCCAAGGCCCGGGGAATGGAGGCTTCACCCCGAAGTGGTGAAGCAGATATGGAGAGCTTTTGGCCAGGCTCAGGTGGACCTGTTTGAGACTCGAGAGACATGGCACTGTCCCCGGTTCTCTCTGACTCATCCAGCTCCACTAGGGCTGGATGCCATGGTACAGACTTGGCCGAAGCTTCGTCTGTATGCCTTCCCCCTGATTGCTCTGCTCCCGGGAGTTCTGGAGAGAGTGTGCCGGGATGGGGTTCATCTATTGCTAGTAGCCCCATCCAGGCCGAGTATGTTTCTCGGACCTCATTTCCCTCCTCGACGGCTCTCCATGGGAGATTACCGTCAGGAGGGATCTCCTCTCACAGGCGGAGGGTATGATCCTGGAGCTGTGGAAGCTGTGGTTGTGGCCTATGAGGGGGCACAGCTCGTAGCTTCTGGTCTCTCAACCGAGGTTGTTGAGACCATCCTCCAGTCCAGAGCTCCCTCTACGAGGAAACTGTACGCCCTGAAGTGGAAGATTTTCACTTCATGGTGCGGAGACCGCCAGCTCAACCCAGTTAACTGCCCGGTTGGTACAGTGCTGGAGTTCCTGCAGGCCCGATTCTCCGCAGGGTTGACCCACTCCACCCTAAGGTCTACGTGGCAGCCATTGTGGCCTACCACGCCCCTTTTGGTGGCCAGTCAGTGGGCAGACACCCCCTAGTTAAGCGTTTCCTCTGCAGTGCACTGAGGCCTCTGGTCAGAGAAGCTTATGCTAAGTGGTGGATCAGGATGCTTTCCATAGCCTCATGTCCTCTGATCTCCCCTTGCCTTTGGGGGTCAATGCTCACTTGACTCGTAGTATGGCGGCCTTCAAGGCCTTTCTGCAGGTCTGCCTATGCAGGACATCTGCAATGCTGTGCGAAGGTCCACGCCCCTCATTTTCGTCAGGTTCTATGACCTAGATTTGCGAGCCGCTCTGGGCTCTTTTGTTCTCTTGTCCTAGCTGTGCTCTTCCACACTAGGCAGGGTTTCAGCACATGTGCTTTTAAGCTGGTTGCTACGTCACCCTGCCCGTGACCTCTCACCCATCCATTGGACTGATTACATATGTGATTCAGAGCGTGGTCACGCTGAATGTGTTCCCATAGCGTTTTCCGATGCAACATCTCGTTCCCTCGAGGAACCATGGTTACATACGTGACCTGGGACATTTTTCCTGCTGCTTTTCTTACTGACTTACATTGTAGGAAGTCGTTTCTAGTCCTGGGAACAACGTTGGTGAATGTGACTGTGGAAATCAACAGACATGAACAGTGTGATTCTCATATTCCTGCATCCATTACTAAGACATTTCTAATGTTATGTTTTCCATGATATGAGGTGATGATGGACTTGTTTCTGAGAGCAGATGAATCTCCAGGACTTTACCTCTGTCTGAGATCTCCTTTAGCCCCTCTTTGCAGAAATCCTCCAGTGTGTCTCTCAGCTGACGGACAGATTCTCTCAGATCATCAAAAGAGACGAGAGAAATGAAGGGATCATCATTTACATCTGTAGATTCAGGAGGTGCTGAGAGAGACTGGAAACTCTACAGAAAACAGAAATCAAACTCATCAGCTCCCCACAGAGACACTGCTTATACAAGTGAAAGAAAAGTTCTGACATGAAACCCATTTGAGCAAGATTTCTGAAACCCATTGGTAAGCGGCATCTCTTTCAAAAAAAGATGATCAGATGAGAGTCTGACTGATGATTATATAATAACACACTCATGAAATGTTTCTTTGTGAGTCTTGTGTCACAGCAGGATCTGCTCAAGTCCACTATGACCCTGTTCTTCTAGATCTGTGTTACCTGCAGGAACTGGATGTGATCCTGTGTGTGTGAAAGCTGCTCCAGCTCAGCGTCTCTCCTCCTCAGATCATTGATCTCCTGCTCCAGTCGATCCAGTCGTCCTTCAGCTCGACTCACTGCTTGCTTTTCCTGATCTCTGATCAGCCGTATCAGCTCAGAGCGGCTTCTCTCAATGGAGCGGATGAGCTCAGTAAAGATCCTCTCACTGTCCTCCACTGCTGTCTGTGCAGAGCGCTGTTAGGACACACAGTGATTCAGGCTTCAGTGAGTCTGAACTGAGACTGAGACAAACTTCTCTTCTTCTCCAGACTCACCTTCTGAGACTCCACAGCCTCTCTCAGCTGCTGGAGATCTTTCTCTCTCTGCTGGATTCTCTGCTGGAACGTCTTCTGCATCTCCTTCAGCTGCTTCTGCAGGACAAACAGATGATAGTGAATGTCACAGAAAACTACTGTCAATAAATCACCGTGTGAACAGATGATTCCAGTAAAAGTAGGGTGAGTCAGTTTAAGTCTTTTTAGATGGAAGAGGTGCCCAAAACTGCTGGTCTTATTGATTATAATAGAGCTTTGTTGGATCACGATTAATGAGTGACAGCTTTTTAGTGATTATAAAGGGAGCTGTCTAGGGAGCTGTCTTTGCATGATGTCTAGGCAATAATAGTATAATATATTCAAAATTATATTCATAATTAAGCTGCAGCTCTACACAGAAAATAAATTAACAAAAGGCCTAAAATCATGTGGATTTAGTCAGATTTACTGAACAGAAATCGTCTGTCACTGCATTTAACTTGTATTTTGACTGATAGAAGTATGTACTGTATTTTGTCAGAGAACTCCATTATTTCATGTTAATTAATTGAGGCCTATTTTATGAAAGATTATGTTGATAAAGGTTTCCGGTGCATTTTCAGCAAACAGTGAAACTCTTCTTGCAGCTGCGGTTTATTTTTTGCTGTCGTGTGCAGTGTGAATGCTGTAAGATTTTAATGTGGTGGCGATCTAAACTTATCCCAGATAGCAAAATTCCTGAGGCCCACATCTGGCCCACATACCGCGTGGAATGATGGCAATTGGGCGGTCCACTCCTGTTTGCCAGACTTGGGCCACAAGCAAGCCAAAGGAAGGCCCAATGTCAGCCTGAATAAACCAAATAAAGCAGACCTGGCCCAAATCTGGGCCACACTGGTTTTAATTCTGGCCCAGATCCAACACCTTGCTCTGGCCCATATACTGTGAAGAATAATGGCACTTGGGCAGTCCGCTCCTGTTTGCTAAATTTGGGCCTCATATAAGCCTTAGCATTGCTGCATGTAAGTCAACCAAAACTGGCCCTAATGTAGGCTACAGTTGAATTTTATTCTAATCCTGGTCTTCCCCACATTCCTCATGTGGCCCACATGCTGCATGGAATAGTGGCATTTTGGCTGTGGTCCACAAGCAGGCCACTGCACAGCCACATTTTAGCTAACAATGAACCAAATAAACCATAAATATGCATTATCTAAGCCTTAAGTGAGTTATGCATCAACAGTACTCAACATGTTGTAAAGATAAGTTTAAGATCTTTCAAAACCTTTCATCTATATTTGCCATGACAAATGTAGGACAAGTTATGCTTACACACTGATTAGCCAAAGCTGACTGTGCAGTACATTTGCCAAAAGTGCCCATTAATTTGGGCAATATTTGTCATTTTATATGCGGGCCACTTTAGGCTCACAACCACATTAGCCAGTGCTTACTTGGCCATATCTTTACCAAAACTGGCCCGGATAGATTTTAATATACCTGGACCACATTTGCTAAAACATACAGGTGCTGGTCATATAATTAGAATATCATCAAAAAGTTGATTTATTTCACTAATTCCATTCAAAAAGTGAAACTTGTATATTATATTCATTCATTACACACAGACTGATATATTTCAAATGTTTATTTCTTTTAATTTTGATGATTATAACTGACAACTAAGGAAAATCCCAAATTCAGTATCTCAGAAAATTAGAATATTGTGAAAAGGTTCAATATTGAAGACACCTGGTGCCACACTCTAATCAGCTAATTAACTCAAAACACCTGCAAATGCCTTTAAATGGTCTCTCAGTCTAGTTCTGTAGGCTACACAATCATGGGGAAGACTGCTGACTTGACAGTTGTCCGAAAGACGACCATTGACACGTTGCACAAGGAGGGCAAGACACAAAGGTCATTGCAAAGAGGCTGGCTGTTCACAGAGCTCTGTGTCCAAGCACATTAATAGAGAGGCGAAGGGAAGGAAAAGATGTGGTAGAAAAAAGTGTACAAGCAATAGGGATAACCACACCCTGGAGAGGATTGTGAAACAAAACCCATTCAAATATATGGGGGAGATTCACAAAGAGTGGACTGCAGCTGGAGTCAGTGCTTCAAGAACCACTACGCACAGACGTATGCAAGACATGGGTTTCAGCTGTCGCATTCCTTGTGTCAAGCCACTCTTGAACAACAGACAGCGTCAGAAGTGTCTCGCCTGGGCTAAAGACAAAAAAGACTGGACTGCTGCTGAGTGGTCCAAAGTTATGTTCTCTGATGAAAGTAAATTTAGCATTTCCTTTGGAAATCAGGGTCCCAGAGTCTGGAGGAAGAGAGGAGAGGCACACAATCCACGTTGCTTGAGGTCCAGTGTAAAGTTTCCACAGTCAGTGATGGTTTGGAGTGCCATGTCATCTGCTGGTGTTGGTCCACTGTGTTTTCTGAGGTCCAAGGTCAACGCAGCCGTATACCAGGAAGTTTTAGAGCACTTCATGCTTCCTGCTGCTGACCAACTTTATGGAGATGCAGATTTCATTTTCCAACAGGACTTGGCACCTGCACACAGTGCCAAATCAACCAGTATCTGGTTTAAGGACCATGGTATCCCTGTTCTTAATTGGCCAGCAAACTCGCTTGACCTTAACCCCATAGAAAATCTATGGGGTATTGTGAAGAGGAAGAGGCGATATGCCAGACCCAACAATGCAGAAGAGCTGAAGGCCACTATCAGAGCAACCTGGGCTCTCATAACACCTGAACAGTGCCACAGACTGATCGACTCCATGCCACGCCGCATTGCTGCAGTAATTCAGGCAAAAGGAGCCCCAACTAAGTATTGAGTGCTGTACATGCTCATACTTTTCATGTTCATACTTTTCAGTTGGCCAAGATTTCTAAAAATCCTTTCTTTGTATTGGTCTTAAGTAATATTCTAATTTTCTGAGATACTGAATTTGGGATTTTCCTTAGTTGTCAGTTATAATCATCAAAATTAAAAGAAATAAACATTTGAAATATATCAGTCTGTGTGTAATGAATGAATATAATATACAAGTTTCACTTTTTGAATGGAATTAGTGAAATAAATCAACTTTTTGATGATATTCTAATTATATGACCAGCACCTGTATGTGGACCACATTTGGTTTACACCCTCATGAGTCTTTGTCGATAATGCCACATTTTTGTCAAAGGTGGCCCACATTTGGTTGGCACTATTTGGGCCATATCCACTATTTACCACATGGGCTTCTTTAGGCTTTTTTGCCAACAGAGGCCCACATGTGATTTGATACGTTTGCGCCATTTTTTCTATTTTACACGTGGGCCACTTCAGGCTTACATCCATTTTGTACGGGCCATAAGAAGGCCAGCAGTGCCGTATCATTGCCTTAAGTGGCCCACATCCACATGCTATCTAGAATGAAACGAGTGTCAGCAATATTTCATCAGTGTCTAGTGTTAAATACCTGTTTCTTTGTCCTCTGTGCTGCAGCTGATACAGTGTCGTGGTTTTTATGTTCATCCATACACAGCACACATATACATTTCTGATCAGTGCGACAGAAAACCTCAAGGAGCTTCTCATGTTTCTGGCAGATCATCTCCTGCAGTCGTCCAGTGGCTTCAGTCAGATTGTGTCTCTTTCCTTTAAACAAACTCTCATGTTGTTCGAGGTGATTCTGACAGTAAGAGTTCAGACACACCAGACAGGACTTGACAGCTTTGTATTTTCTTCCAGTGCAGACGTCACACTGAACATCTCCAGCTCCAGCAGGAACCGCACTTAGTTTAGCCTTCTTCAGTTTCTCCAGCATTTCAGCAAACACCACGTTCTTAAATAAAGCAGGTCTTGGACTGAAGGTCTGTCTGCACTGAGGACAGCTGTAGACTCTCTTCTTATCCTCTTCATTCCAGCAGACTGTAATACAGCTCTTACAGTAACTGTGTCCACACTGGATGGTCACTGGATCCTTCAGGAGATCCAGACACACCGGACACAAGAACTGCTCCACTGAAATACGGGCCATTTTCCTCCATGTGAGCGCTGATATAAAGATGCAACAGGACAACAGCACTTTCGGTTTCAGTTTCTCTACACTGATTCTTCCTGGTTCTGTGTCTGAGAGACGGAAAAAACATGCGTGTCTGTAAATTCCCAGATAATAGAAATGTCCACTAGATGTCAGCCTCATACAGACACTGAACCGGTGCTGATGGACTGCTAGCACAACCAAAGAGTCCAGGTTTGGCTGGTTAGCATGGAATTCTAACGAAATACTTTTTTGCAAGCAACCTATGGCTTAGTTATATGGTATTATAAAATATTCGTGAAAATACAGTTATCAGTTATTCACACATCATGTGTTTAATCTCAAGCTCTTTTTAGGCGACAACTGTAATAACTGACAACTGTACGTGACAACAGCTGCTGTGATAGATAGATAGATAGATAGATAGATAGATAGATAGATAGATAGATAGATAGATAGATAGATAGATAGATAGATAGATAGATAGATAGATATGTTTTCCATATTGAAAGGGTTTCTGTTTATTTTACTCATTTTATGTTTAAGATTATTATTATTATTATTCTGTTTAAGACTGAATGTCTGGTTGGAAAAAACAGTAAAATCCATACATTTAAAAAAAAATATGAGATGATGTGCGTGTGTGTGTGTTTAACTTTGTAAGTTAATCTGATCTCTATGCTCAAAACAAATTTATCTTTATGGAGACAAAGAAAGAAATGAATTAAATGAAATGATGAAGACAACTTGATAATTATTGTATCAGAATGAATTAAATTTGTTGTTAAATAGACTAATAACAAAAATATCATAATCTGTACCTTAAAACCAATGTTGTGCAGTAGTTATAGGCCTAGTAATACTATTATTTTTGCGGTAACTAGTAGTGTAACTAATTAATAAGATTTCAGTAATAATATTACAGTTCTATTAAACAGCTCGTTAGTTACTTTTGATGCCTCAACCCCACTGATTTCAAATCCAACTCAAATATTGCCATTATTGATTTTTCAGGAGAAACGATGATCTGAACACCAATGTGCAAATTGTGGGATTACTCTGGCATTACATGGCTTGCCCACCCACATCCCTCTAAACCAAGCATAAATTGTATTACTATAATTAAAAAGTAATTAGTAATGAGTAATAAATAAAATTTTTGAGCAACTAGCCCAACAGTGCTTATATCAAAAAATGTCAAGTAACTTTAATTTGAACATATTTATATTTTCTATTCCACAATATCTATAAAATAGTCCACAGAAAGTCCACAAGTCATTTCTTTCTCTGCTTCCCAGCACACATAAATAGGCCTAAGTATCTTCTCTTAAGCCGCACACAGCAAATCAGAACTCGACCTCTACTGTAGTAGATGAGTATAACTCTGTCGGTTCTAGTTATTATACTTATGTACAGTGGAAACCTACCTGTAAGTAAAAGAAGCCTGTGCTGTTGGACAGTCAGAAGGCCACTGTTGGAAAAATTTAACAGTTCATTAGTAACTTGCTTGAACCCTTTAAAAAATAAATGTTATTGTATGTCATGCTTTTGTTATTGCATTCAATGACCTCATGGATCAGGACAGTTTCATGTTGTATGTGCAGCAACAAACCTGTGTTTAATTGTTCTTGTGGGTTTTGTTGTCATTTAATGTTTTAAGAAAAAAGCCTTCAACCCAGTTGTACCCGTACATTAGTCTAGTTCCTTTATATGGCAAAGAGCAGCATGGATATTCTGACATAAGAGTAATAGACAGAACACTTGTTAATGTCTGCACATTTTTCAATGAAATTCACTACAAAACAGTGGTAGGACAGTTGGTAATATATTGATCAGTTTGTTTGGTTTTGCCTTTCAGTTGTTGTTGTTTTTAGAAACAAGGCATGGTTGAATTTGCATTCATTCTTGCAATTGCAAGATCACAAAATCATGGAGGGACTGCTAATAGGGGAAATCAGACTGGTGTAACCTTGGATAAGTAATATTGTTATGTTAACCAATTATAAATTAGCTTTAGGGCTAAAGTGGCTAAATCACCCTCCCAGCTATCTGCTATGGCAGGGGTGGCAAACGTCGGTCCTGGAGAGGCACAGCCCTGCAGAGTTTTGCTTCAACCCTAATCAAACACACCTGAACAAGCTAATTAAGGTCTGAACAGTTACAGCTACAGGCAGGTGAGTTGTAATTTGGGTTGGAGCTGAACTCTGCAGAGCCCTAACCCTAACCCTCCTTGATCAACTCTAACAGCTGATGACTTTGCCACGTTCTTCATTAATAAAATTAAAACCACCAGTGCACAATTTTCTACACCACAATCTGTGAAGCACATCGTACCAGCAAACATACACTCGTTCACATCCTTCTCTTCACTCTCTGAGGCAGAAGTCTCCAAACTCATCCTTTCTAATCATCCGACTGCTTGTCCGCTTGATCCTATTTTATCTCATCTCCTTTAAGCCATTTCTCCTGCAGTTGTACCTGCACTCACTCACATCATTAACACATCCCTTCACACTGGTGTTTTTCCCTCAGCATTTAGACAGGCTCGAACAACCCCACTACTTAAGAAACCCACCCTTAACCCATCTCTTTTAGAGAAGTACAGAGCGGTTTCCCTTCTTCTTTTCATTGCTAAAACACTTGAATGAGCTGTGTTCAACCAAGTCTCTGCCTTTCTCAAACAGAACAACCTCCTCGACAGCAACCAAAAGTGGATATTCAACTGAGACTGCCTTGCTCTCAGTTGTTGAAGCCCTAAGAAAGCGTATTCCAAATCTTCATTACTTATCTTGCTGGATCTGTCCGCTGCTTTTGACACAGTTAACCACCAGATGCTCCTGTCAACCCTATTGGCAAAGGGCATCTCAGGAACTGCACTCCAGTGGTTTGAGTCTTACCTCTCAGATAGGTTCTTCAAGGTATCTTGGAGAGGTGAGGTGTCCAAGTCGCAACATCTAACTACTGGGGTGCCTCAGGGCTCAGTTCTTGGACCACTTCTCTTCTCTGTCTACATGGCACCACTAGGTTCTGTGTTCAGCTAAAAACCTAATTAAACACACCTGAACCAGACATTCAAGGTCCTCATGCAGAATATTGTCCCTCTATGAGAAGGATTGGAGACCCCTATAACACAACTAGAACCTTTCATTCCCAGACACTCACTGATTATCCAACATAGTCTGATGCATCATTGGAGAAACTAGCTATGGTGAATAGATGCTGATTTACATGACAGAACAGTGACTGAATTTACAGTTACCTCTCAAAAAGCAGCCTTTTGTTTCAGTTGTTTGTAGGTGCTGCAGAAATGTGTTTTACAGCATGTTCCAGTTAGTGAAGAGATAATCAGTCTTTCTTTTCAGATTCAAATGAAACCAATCTACTTTTTTATATAATTGACTTTAAAACGTTATGACTAAAGTATAGTTTACCTAAAATAAGTGTCATAATGTTCCCATCGTCATTGTCACTGCAAACCAGCACAACAAGGCAGTGACTAACTATTCATGTTACATTAAAGTAGCACTGTTTCATGAACTAAATAACAGGACCTGAACAGGGTGTAGGATTATTTTCCACACAAATGTAAATGTTCCCAAAAGTTCCCACACTACACCACGTGAGTTAAATATATATATTTTTTAAATAACAATCCACTTAACAATTACATTTGCAACGATAACATTTGCAGAAAGCAAAATAAGCCTAATGCAAAAATAATAAGCCTAAATTAGGGATAGTAAAGACAGCACAAGAACAGACATAAAATAACGTTTGAAAAGTTACTATACAGTTTAAGCTATTCACAGTTTGCGAAAATGAAAATATTAAAAACTATTAGAGAATGTTCAAAATAATTGTTAAATTCAGTTTTATTGTGTTCTCATATTTATTATTATTATTATTATTACTATTTGTACTGTGTTTTTGTAAAGTCATTTTTGTTACAATATAATACTGTTTTGATCTGTTTGCTATTTGCAATGAATACTTTTTACTATTTTTCACTGGTGAATTGTACTAAAATAGTTAGGTCAGTTTAGCCCGCAAACATTAAAATAATTATTCATTATAATAACAGTTTGTGCAACAATTAAAAACAAATAAAATAAAAACATACACTCAACTATTAACTAACATACCACGAACTCTGATCACCGTATTATAATAACTTATAGAATATTCTCAGGTCATGGCACACAGTAGATGGGGCACAGAACGCAGCAGTTATACAGTACTGTCGTCTACTGCTGAACAGTATCTGCTCCAGCCGGCAGGCGGCACTGTGAGTCGACAGATTCAACAAACCGTCAATGATTCACAGACTTGAGACATCCACCATCAGACTCGGAGATCTCCGTGACATGGAAAAAGGAATTAACACAAGCACTTTTGTAATGAAAGTTACAATAGTGACTATAATGAAATACTGTCGTAAAACCATGGTAAATTTTCGTAAGGGAAGCTCCCTGTGATGGCACATGTAGCCTACATCACTGGAGACTCTATTTGACATCTGCAAGACTTATTTATTTATTTATTATTTTTAAGCTTTGCTCATCTGCAATACGTCTAGGACGTTTCCTATCAAATGTCAAATAGACGTCTACAAAATATCATTAAGATGTTTATGATTTAGAATGTATGTAAAACTGACATCTTAAAGACGTCTATCAGATGTTTATACAAAGCTATGCTTAAAGCAATTCTTAACAGCCATCTTGCAGACGTACGTGTGTTATTTGGGAGCCAGTCACTGTCTGAAACGCGGCTGTGTAAAGCTTCACTAATGATTCAAACAACGAAGCGACTGCAGAACAGCGTCTTTTATTTGAATTTCTAATTTGCGCATTTGAGATATGCTTCCTACGGTAAATGCGCATCACATGCAATCGGTTTAAAATCACTCCATGTATTAGGCTTCACCCTCTATATCGGTGAGCTTCCCGTTACCGGGAATTTATTTTGTCAGTATTAAATCGGTAGCGTTGGTGTGGCTGAAACGCTGTCCGAAGAGCGATATTTCGGCAAAAACAATTAGCAGGTGAAATATATATATATATATATATATATATATATTTTTTTATCAAAATCGGGTTGTTCTGAGACTCATTGCGTGTCAGTCTCATTAAATGTGAGCAAATGAAAAAAGAACGCATTTTAAGTGCACACTTTACGTGCACATGTTTTCGTCCATAATCAAACCGCTTTATTAGTTCTGTTATTTAGTTATGCCCACTGCATGTCACTGAAGCGCATTTCCACCAAATGAATTATTATAATTTGTAATTAACTGATTTTAGGAAATGCATTTTAGTACATTACAGTTGAACAGCAGTAGCTACTTTTATACGGTTACTAAAGCATACAATACGGACCGGCAATTCAAACTGTTATTTGATATTGGTAACACTTTCGATTAGGGAACAATATTTAATATTAACTGGTTGCTTATTGGCATTGACTAGTAATATGCCTGCCATATTATTATGGACAGTATCATTAGTGCTTATAAAGACCATATTTTAGATTTCTTAACCCTACCTCATACCTAAACATAAGTAGGCTACAACAACTGCCTTATACTTACTATAGTTTATTGAGGGAAAACAGTTAGTTAATAGTGAATATTTGTTCCCTAATCTAAAGTGTTAACTTTTTTATTTATATTTTGAATAACACGACAAGCAAATATTTTATTTCATTTTACTAAAGCATACTGAGGAATAACGCAATTCGTTGTGTATCTACAGTATATTTTGAAGCTTATTTTAAATGCCTTGGTGTAGCCTACATTTCTTTTCCTTAAAATACAAAATTAAAACAAACAAATTTTCCTCTCTGTATCCATGGAACTGTATCCATGGTAGAACAATAAAGCTTGAGTATGCTTGTGAATGAACAGCAAAATGATTTTTTACATAGTAGACAAGTGTACTTCTGTTTGAATATTATTATGTTTGTCTTTAAATTCACTTTTCTTTTTTTTTCTTTTTTACCTTTACATAGGCTAATATTATAATATTATAAAATTAATAGTCTCCGATTTTTTTTAGTTGACAAGTAACATTACGAGCACCCGTTTTACGTGTTAGGCACGAAAGTTTATTGCAATATACATATGTACCATTTAAAATCATTTTTAATTTATGTTAATTATATTTACTGTTTTTAAAGATGTAATTTCAGGGTTGGAAGTCCACGTTCAACACACTGAAGTGCTATTATTTGACAATGGATAAAATCTGTTTTGTTTTTAGTAAGACATTTTGTAGGCTATTAGTTTTGTATTACTTTGAGGGAAAATAATGTACACAAAGGCACTTTAAATAAGTTTCAGAATATACACATATATACATAAATATAGCCTACTTGCTATACAAAGGCTAAAGCCAAAAACTAACGATTATACATCTTTCTTGTACTTGGCACAGTGTTTGGTGTAACGGTAGATGGCGACATTGCACCGGGTTTAACTTGTAAACTTCGGTAGGCTGGTTAAGCATAGGCCTTGAGCTGAGCAGTAGGGGTTAAGCTGAGTTAACCTCGGCACGCTTGTTGGCTTTCTCTATTCATTCTGCTCATTGACAATACCAATAATCCTCAAATTCAGCTAAGAGATGGCCCCTGCTTTTATTTGTCTGTCACTGATTTAATGGGAGTCGGAATATAACGCGTTTTTGACAATTGAGATTTTCATTAAATTTAGATTTCTTTGAGAAAGTTGGTGAAATATGAATGAAATGTGTATTTCATTTATTAATTGCATGCTTGATTTAGAGGACATCCGAGTGCATCTAAAGGGCGTATTATAAGTGCGCCTATTTTCGATCGAGTTTTACGAGTTAGAAAATCACTGTGATTATTGATCAGAGATTGGTCAAACTTGTGGCTTTCTTTGCTATGTTAGGGTTATGTTTTCTTTACCGTAGCACCCCAGTTTAAATCGTTTATTATCTCTATTGTGTTTATTTTTACCTAGGCTACCTGTTTATTTTACAGCAATCTAATAAAGACTCGTTCTTTTCTATTGAAGAGCGTATTTGAAGGTGAAGAAGCGAGTTATTCTTATTTCAAAAATATACATTTTCACAGACAGTTGCCTAAATGCATACAGTAAATATTGCTGGGTCAAATATTTGACCGGTTATTTATTTATTTTTTTTATTTATCCAAAGAAGCGTAACAGGTTTGGAGGAGTTTATTCTTACGGGAAGTGGTAAACCGATTTTAATTATTAGAAGGGTATAAAATTAAATAAGCCTACTGTATATTTGCTTCAAACCAGTTACAATAATGGAGTCTTTGTCGTGTTTTACGGAAAACAAAATAACTCATTTAAACATGGTTAAGCAATAAATAAATACACTTATTGTTTTTGGAGAATACATCGTTTTATTGTACTGTACATAACTGTAATTTGTCAACTTGTTAAACTAACAAAAGTGCAATCATTATTATTCTAATACGGTTTTCGTAGGCCTCTTTCCTTTTACACATGAACTACCCACAGACCTATACATTCACCCCTGAAAATATAAGAGGTGGAATTACTGAAGAGCCGTCAAAAAGAAACACACATAAGGTTTAGACAAATAAGATACTTTGTATTCGAGTGGGTTTGTGACATGCATCGATTCCCACGCCACTGAACTCAGAATTCAGTATTTCGCGGTGTTGCTGAGTGCATCGAAAATAACTAGGTTTAATTTTACTACGACTTTATATGCTCAGTTATTGAGCACTCTCCCCTTTATCCTCATTGGAAATGTGGTCAAATCAAACAAAAGTCTTGGCTATTGATTATGGACTGGATAAACAGCTTTGTTAAACAACATGTCTCCTCATTTGCAGACGTTTCGAGGTTTTTCCAAGATAGTAAATATATGTCATAATCTTTCCCAAAAAAGCCCAAACGTCCCTGTGGAGTCCTCAGTTCCGATCAATTCCTTCCTTCCTTCATAGTTTCTCTCAGTAAATACGGAGAGGTGAATGACTTCGTTTCGCCTTCCATTGATTTGATTTATTCTTCATAGATAACCGTGCATCAAGCGCACACAGTCTCGTAATTTGCGAGTTCAGTCCGTACGTTCGCATTTATTATTTTTTTGGCTTGTCATAGTTTAAATTACATAACGCATGGCTTTACATCTTGACAGACTCCTTGGTGATGTAGCTGATGATGGTAGTAGGATCCACTGCTGGATGGATGAAACGACGTAATACCGTTGAAGTTCAGCACAAAGTCTTTTCTGTCACAGACTGGCGATGAGTGGGTTTGGTATCGAGACATTCCTGCTGGTGAAAAACAATCAAATAAATCACCAGTATTAATATATTGCTAGAATAATGTCATCATCGAAAGTATGCTTAATTGTCTCTACAGTCTTCTTAGAAGCATCAGAACATGTATTTCACTTTAGCGCTTTTTAAAGGAAAGTAATATTGTTTTTACGTTTAATAGAAGACATGCAATTACCAGCTCAGACAATGTATTCTAGTGCTTTCAGCGCCATGCCAGTATTTGAAGAACAATGGTATTGTTTTCTGTAAGTGAACTCAGTTCAACCAATGCCAAACTTCCTCCCTTTTTTGTTTCAACGCCTTATTAGAATTATAACAATTATTCACAGCGTATTTCTTGCGTTTTCTTATATTAAAACGTCATTTGGGTGGCTAAATGTTTATTTTTTTGTTCACCTGGGCCTCATAGGAAGCCTCACAGTTAAAACAGCCCGCACTGGCTAAACTGAACACACGTGTAAAATCCTCTTTAGTTTGCATTAATGTCGGGCTTTCATTGCCAAACTACTGGCAAAGACGGCTCTGTTTTCTTAACCTTATGAAATGGTGGAAAGAAAATAAATCGCAAACAGCTCACAAAGGCCTTTTGCGTCAGACATCTGCTATTTTCCTAATTATATTGTGTCTCCAAAACAGCACTGCGGGAAAATCAACTCAAAAAGTGTGAGTGATTCTTAATTGCCACGCACAAACTTTAATTCATTAGTCGAAATGCGCCCTTAACAAACGTAGCACATACAACTATGTAGGCCTCTGAAAAAAAAAAAAGAGAAGAAAAAAAAAAAAGACTTGCATGATCCAATTTGAGGTAATAAAAAAAAATAATAATAATTATACGATTGTACACTCGCATGACTTTGGAATCTGCCCTTTCTGTAAATACTGTGGTCCCTTATTGTAAATAATTATCGATTAACAGGCATAATGCTTGCAATAATATGCATTTTTAAAAGCATAAATGAAATTGCTTCGACAATCCGTGCTACTTTAATACATCGAAAAAGACTAAATTGTTACACATGATGTCGGCTAAAAACACATTGCCTCCTCCAAACTTGAATTGTAATATTTAGGCAGGCTTTTCGTTTTAAACGACATTACATTAAAATGTTTTTTTAAAACAACAGCAGCTACATTTAAGCTACGTTTATTTTTATTTATGGGAAACTACACTCTAAAAAATGCTGGGTTGTTTTAACCCAACTTTGGGTCAAATATGAACTAAGCCAGCTGTTTTGTTAAATTTTTACATTAAATTTTAACCCGAAAGTTGAGTTAGTCCATATTTGAGCCAAACCCAGCATTTTTTATTTATTTTTTTTATTTTTTTAGAGAGAGTATTTAAGTATTGTATAAATGCCTTCTTAAACCTGCTAAACTTTATACAGAAATATCAAATCGAGACACTGTGTGTGCATTAGCGGCTTTTACCTGAGATGTCTGCCGACTCTCTGCCGTTGTGATGCAGATAGCCCTGCTCCAGAGAATAAGGCGGCATACTCGAGTGTAATCCAGAGGAGTTTGGGCTGCTGGAGGCTAGCGGCTGCTGTTTAATGTAAGGAGACACACCTGATGAAGCCCAATGTGCCGAGGCGGCTCCGTACGGCGAATGGCACTCCAGAGAGCCGCTCATGGCCGGCGGCGAGTGAAGCGGACTGTTGCTGTTTTCTGGGCCGTACTCGCCATTGGAAGCGACTTGGCATGCCGTCATGTATGTAGAACCCGAGCTGGGCGACATGTGTGAGACATGGTGGCCTGTACTGAGGCCATCGTAACCCGTGTGAACGCCAGGCACAGGGTTGCTCATCATGTCCAGATTATAGCCGTTGGCGTGGCAGGCCAGGGACGCGGAGGGCGACTGAAAGTCGAAGTTTTGGGGCAACATCGAAGCGCCGAAGCCGATGCCGTTCATCATGCGGTACATGGGTTTGAGAGCCTGGCATTTCCTTCGGAAACCACGGGGCCTGCGTCGGAAAGAGCCCTCCTCAAACATGAACTCGCTCCCGGGGTCGATGGTCCAATAGTGGCCTTTTCCCGGCCGCCCAAGGCCTTTGGGAAGTTTGATGAAACACTCGTTTAGAGACAAATTATGTCTGACGGAATTTTTCCAGCCCTGGTAGGAACCCCTAAAAAACGGGAAACGCGCTTGGAGGAACTGATAGATTTCACTCAGCGTTAACCTTTTGGTGGGAGAGCTCTGTATCGCCATGACTATGAGAGCGATATAGGAGTAAGGCGGCTTTTCGGGGCGCCTCATGCCCGAGTTAGACTTTTTGCCCTTGCTGCCGGTCGCAGTTGTGCTCTCCAGCACTGTCTGTGTGCTCTGAAGCCCCGAGTGCATGGCACTGGATGCAGGGCTGGATCTGATGGGAGCCGGCGTGTCCAGCTGCTGCTGAGAGCTTTCAGTCGTCATTGCTAAGCCTTGTAGCCCAAACGAAGCTGGACGGATGTGAAAAGACGGGTTCGGTCTTCAAAGAACGAGAGTCGGGGCTAAAAATACGGGAGAAAACTATGCGTACTCCAAGCAAATCTCTCTTAAAAGCCAGTGTCTCTCCGAGGTCAGTGCGCCACAATTGTGCTCCTGGTTGAAGCCACCAGCTGTGTGTCGCCAGGATAGCGACCCCTCCTTAGTCTCTTGGTGGCCATCGTGAAGACTAATCCTTTAAGAGAAGGAAACTCAACGCTCCAGAGTCCTCTGGCGCAAAGACGTGCGGCCAAACAAAACGCGACCACCTATCAATTCGTAAATCTCTCTCTGCCCCCTAGATCCCCGCTAAATTCCTCCAAGAAATCTCCTCAAACTGCGGAGACCCACCCCTTTTCCATGTCTGGCATGCCTCCAGCTATCGGTCTGGCAGGAGGCTGTGCAGAGTCCGAGCAGAGAGACTCCCCACCTCCCCTCTGACAGCCTAAATACACGCAATAACGCCATTTATCAAGCCTAGTCCGACGTTTCAATCAACAGCGCCACACGCCAAACACCGGGGCGAAGGCTGTCAGAGCTCCAGTAATTAATGGCGTGTTTTGGTGAGAGTTCTGGCACTGGAGGACGGGAGGTTGAAATAGAAAAGCACTTCTAGTGAGTGGCACGATGTAATGGCGCGTTTGACCGTCGAGGGAACAACGTGCGAAGCAAGAGTTCATCGCTTCGCCTTAGAGAGAAGAATGCGAGCACGTAAGGCAGTGACCTGGTTGAGCATCTTGTCAAGTACGCATGATGGGGGTGGGCGAAAAAAGTCCGTCTCCAAGTGTATACAAGTTCTTGTAAAGGGCTGTTCTGGATAAATGATTTTGACATGAGTGGAAGCAGGCTTTTTCCATCAGCCGCTGCGCCAGTGCTCGGATACCACACACATCGCAGTGTCAGTTTACCGTCCCAGACCCCTATCATCCCCCCTGAGAGAGGGACTAATTAATTGTGGAAAGTGAGCTTAATTGGCCATACGAAAAAAATAAAAAAAATCAAGAAAAAAATCTCCAGTGCAACGCAACATTCGTGATTATCGTGAAAGAAAAACAACAATAAATGCACAAAGTCACTTGATTTTATTTTAAATGTTTAATTAAAAACGCAACCGTGCATGCAAAATAATAATAATAATGATGATAATAATAATAATAATAGTTTGTATGATTGCATAATCCAAGTAGTCGGTTCTATTATTAACGAATTTTGTTTTATTATCATTACACGCGTCAATGATTAGGCCTATTTAAAACAATTCTTTGTGTGTGCATAGCTATATTTATTTGCTCTGTAAACTAATCGATTCTACTACTGTTTACTGGCCTCTTACAGTTTAAACATTAGGCCTACACAGCAGTTGCTCGTTTTTAATTTGGCTTGGTCATGAATACGCGCACTAAAATATACGAATGCAATGCGAGGGCAATATTCACAGCCGTGCCTCATAGGCAGAAACAAGCAGCCTCACATCTTTATCAAAGACAACAAAAGGATGTGGAGATAAAATCAGCCCTCGTCATAACAATAAAGGTAAAGAAAATAATCGCCCCAAAAATTCCCGGCAACATCAAACCCGCTATCCCCGCTGCGTTCAGGATGCACGCTTGGCTTAGAAAAAGCCGCGCTCGGTGCAGAAGAAAAATACCCGAGAGACTTTGAAGGTTTCTCGTTGCGGGGATAATATTGTTGTACTAGACTGCTGGATTCCTCTACTGTTGTAGGTGACCTTTTGACTAAAGGTGACAAATCGATGTCGACTCCGCATTTGAATGCTGTTTGTCACTGCTAAGAGCTGAATAATGCCAATATTAGAGGTTTTTACTCTCCGCGTGACAAGAGGCACTTCGGGGGACGGATATTTGCAGTTCTGGACAGAAAATATAAATATTGAATTGCTAAATATATCTGTGTCCGCTCTCGGGGAAACTCTGCGAAGAAAAAACAAAGCCCTGGGTTCTGGAGGCGCCTACGAATGACGAATGTTTCTCTCCCTCACGAGTCCAACAACTTCAGCAATTGTTTAAATTGCAATCAAACAAATAAACTGCACGATGATAACACAGATTACGCTCTTTGGGGAATTACTGACGTGGGTTTTAATTTTCATCTTCATTTTGATATGAAAAATACAAAAAAGGAAAATAAACTAATTTGGATACCTATAAAAATGTAGCCCACCACCAGTTATTCATATTTTATAAAAGAGTACCATTTGACCGTGCGAAAGAAATCTGATTACAATAATCTAGTTGTTGAAATTTCACACATTTGCCTGCTGTTGTGCAGTAGATATTGTACATTACATCCTGTAGGTTGCAGTATAGTCTCTCCAGATGATGGACCATTTAAACGCCATAAATGGCAACAGGCCTTGTCAGTTTGATTGGTGCTAATGACTTTCTCCTTGACGTCACGTTACACTTCATACGTAGATGTTGAGGTCGATTTTTCTTCTTTTTTTTCTTCCTTTTTTCTTTTTCTTTTTAGTTTGGCAGAAGCAAGTGGTGTCTAATAAATGATGTCGATTTCAATTATCTGAATAATATTTGTGACTGTCATTTAGGTACTATAAAGGATACAAATATATATATGTGGGCTATTCTCTTGCGCAGGCGAATGTTTATATTCACTCCATTCATTTATTAATTCGTCAGTTTATTGTGGATTTGATATCATAATTCGTGCTTCTGAAACTTTATGCTTTTTAGGAAAATTATCTATTGAGATGTGTCTGGCCAAAAGAAAACTCAGGTTCTGTACGATATTAACAAGGATTAATATAATTACACAGTCCCAAAATATAATAATAATAATAAAATAATAAAAAAAGAAAACAAATATAAAAAACACGAGTAAATAGGTGAATACATAAAAAAAAAAGTAAAATTAAAACGAACGAACGAAAATGCAACAATAATAACAAAAACTGCTACTACTAAACACGACGAAATGTTTGTTTAAAGGTATGTTTAAAGGATATGCTTTGTTTAAAGCAGAAACAAGGACACATTTACAAATGAAGCATCTTATGGTTTTAACTAGCTTAGTAGGTAAATGCTGTACTTGGCCTTGACAGCTGAGTTATGTAATCTTATCTTCAGGACCGTGGACAGCTCGTGGAAACGTATGGAAATGGGATTTCATTTCGATATCCACAGCTGCCTCATACTGAAACTGCTTTATCTCGTTTTATTCTCCTTCACCAAAGTCTCAAAACTGCCACGCTTTCAGCATGCTGAACTATTAATATACACATGTTAAGGATGCGGATGCAGGGGAAGTGTGAAAACAAACAGAGGCGCCCAGACAGAAGGGCACTGTGATAACACCACCTGCAGGTACTGCTATGCAACTCTCTGGCCATTGCAAACATAGTAATATTTAGGGTTAATTTCCCCCCCCAGTCATCTCAATGGCAAAAAGTGTACCAATTTACCCGAATTCACCATTATGAGAAAACGGATTGGAAAACGTGAACATGCATTTTGTTTGTTTTAGGAATCCTATGGTAATTTTAATCAACATTTGGCATTTTAAATCACAATAAGCAGCACCGTCAGTAATTGGGCAAACATGTATTCGTGAAATATGCCAGAATAATATCACAGGATAATATATTTTAAAACATCTGGCCATGAACTTATTGATTGATAACAATCAATTCGTGTTTCATTTTAAAACATGTTTTATTATTCAATATAAAATGCGCATGCATTCTGTCAGAAACAAAATAGTTTACAATAATTCCAGTTTAGATGCAGGAGCCTCACTTTCTTTGTAAAAACTAAAATTGAGCTTGTCTCTTGAGTAGTTTATCTCGAACAGTAAATCTGAAATGAAAACAAGTTTACTTTTATAAGATCGTTTGAGGCACCTGGTTCAACACACTTAAAACAAACACAAAGGACAAATAAATACACAGACGACAGTTTAAAACAACGCAACCGCTCAGTAGGACGATACAAATAGAATAGCTATTAAATAGTTCACTCTTTGTCATTTTGCATAAAACTTTCCCGGACGATCTTTACGCAGGCGGATGAAATGTATGTCTTTGTCAAGTCACAAGTGCTCAGAAAGTGCCAAAGTTCCCCACCCTGGACCCACACGATATTACGACAACAAATAGTCGATCTTGAACGGGTGAAAGCCCGCGGACGCGTGTGGGATCGACAGGCACTCGGATGTCAGCTGGAACGGGAGAAAGTCCCGTTGGTGACGGCAGCTGATGGCGGGCTCCTCCAGGGGTCCAAAGGATCGAAGCGCCTGCGTTTGGGGAAAAGCCAGAGGGGAGCCCCGCAGGACATATCCCCCGTGCCAGGTGTCGGGTTTGCGTTCCTCTTTCCTGAAAGGTCGGCTGAGGATGCTGTCAATGGCGAAGGAGCTTGTAAACTTGGCGCTGGAAGGAGGCGTAACGATAGTGTCCACCGCAGGAGCTTGGCTCGGCCCCTCTGGCTCCTTGCCCGGTTTTTTGCTGATGCGCTTTCTCCTCCGACGAAACACTCCGTCCGCAAAGGTGTACTCGCTGTGTGGGTTCAGCATCCAGTAGTTGTCCTTCCCCCACGGTCTGGAGGGATCCCGCAGCACCTTGAGAAAGCAGTCGTTGAGAGACAGATTGTGGCGCACCGAGTTCCTCCAGCCGGTGTAGCTGCCTCTAAAAAACGGGAACTTTTTCATGAGGTAGTCGTTGATTTCGGCCAAAGTGAGACGGCCTGAGTTTGAGTCACGGATGGCCATGGCGATCAGAGCGATGTATGAGTACGGAGGCTTGGGTCTCCTGGTGTAGGGCTTGCCTTTGCTCTCTGCGCCTGGAAGAGCAGGTGCGGGACTGTGCGCCACGCAGTCTCCATCCGAGCCCAGCTCTTCCTCCGCGGACATCGGCGACGGGATGCTGCCCTCGGCGTCGCTGCAGAGCTCCGCGGGCTTGGAGTCGTAGTGACCCCCGCAGAAAACCTCCAGCTTCATTGGCTGAGCTTGTGGCACTTTAACTGTCCAAGCGCTTAAATCTGCCGAGTAAGGCTCCTTAAGACAACACCGGAGAAGGAGCGCTAGAATAGCCACGCGGAGCTGTCAAACACAATCCACAGCGTGAGAGTGACAGGATCTGTACCTGCTGCAGATAAGTGCTCTTAACATCCCTAGCGCGCGCTCAGCTGTCTAATATAGGCGCTCACCTCTGGGTATGCCTACAGGGGCGGGGCCTGTCTTTAAGTCTTAAAATCACTCTTACAAAAACACACGGATCATGCACACCCTGTTTTGAAATAAAGCGGTCGAGCGTATGTGGACAGTATCAGACAGACTCGTGATGAATTGCTTTGTTGGTTTGAGCCGAGTTTCGTCACAGCGAGGCGGATTCACCTGTGTCCTTGCTCACCTTTGCTCCGCAGAAGAATTTCACCTCAGGAAAGCAGGTGGCGTGCGTTTATCAGACATGGCATGCCGCGCAGTCAACAAAGCGTTACCTATAGGAAGAATAGTCCTAAAAAGTAGATTTAGAGTTACAACTGGTTTAATAAGTCGCAACATATTGCAATCACTTCCCAACATTTTAGTTGTGTCAATCACATCCCTCATTAGTCATTCTGTTACATGACAGTTATGACAGTTGTTGATGATATTATGCTTAACCTCTGGTGTAAAACATCCCTATGGGTAGAACATTAAACTGTTTAATCACTGCAAAAGACGACGTTTTTAAAAACAAATCAGTGATACCATGTCTATGCAGTTGTTTAGCATCCCATTTATAAACTTGTGCAGGTAAATAAGATTCACAATTCCAGCTATGAATTTAGAGTATATATTTCTTCTCATTTTCAAACTCGAGTTAGGTTGCATCAAAGATTTTAGTCATTAAACACTGAATTGACACATCTTCACCTGTGTCACATGTCTAATGCAGAAAAACAACTTATATTACATAAACAAGCAGAATGTGTTTTATAATTATGCTTTAAACATGCATTATGCAAAAATAGTTTCTTTTATGTGTTTTGAACACTCAGGTGGTGTCAGAATACCTTTAAGACTGTACATCAGGATCAGTACAGATATTGGATATATGCTTCAATGTCATGACACTCATTTGGGTCTGCAGACTCCAGTAAAGAAAACATATGCATTTCACACATATGCTGTCTTGAATATACCACTTATAATTTTTGTACATTTCTAAAAAAAAAAAAAAAAATTGTGTTAAAGTAAAAATGTCAAAGTTATGTAAACATAGTAATACCACAATGAAGTAAAATCCCTTTAAAAAATGAAAATCCCACAACTTTAAGGTTTCTGCCTTTGTCAATACAATTGCACAAATAAACAAATAATAATAATAAAATGATTATTCATAGGAGTAAATACTAGATTGGTCTGTATATATAATAAGCATTTGACATTTGATTACTTTTTGTGCGATGAATGATGTAGGAAATGCATTTTATGAAAGAAAAAAAAAAACTAAATTAACAGTTTTATACATGCACCTTTTACTGTTTTCTCCTAGTACTCAAGAATTGAAATGTATAGTTTACATGGCTCATGCCAATACAACCAGTAGAGTAATCTTCATTAGCATCAATGGTTTCACTGCTTCTTTGCCAAGAAACAAGAGAAAAACCAACTGCCAAGTTTAGTATGCTACACGTTTGTAACGAACATTTATTGAGCTTGAGACACGCATTATCATCCTCCAATCTCGTCATTTTGAAGATCCATCCATTGACTGCTTTTGCTTTCCATGAACCTGTCGCACAAACAGAGGACGCAATATTTCCTTCGCTCACAGGTTTCATGTGTTGGGTCAGTGTTCCCTGCAGGTTTGAAGGCGAGAGAGTCCAGCGGTCTGAACCATAACTCAAATATTTAGATTTGAAGTGCTTTGCAGATATTCATTAATGTGTGAGGAGAGGTTTACCACACACTCCTCACAGTCGGCACATTGGATGAAGCAGTAGGTTCCACTTCCATACTGCGGCCAACCACATGAACGCTGGTAATTACCTCATTACCAGTTAATCGTCTTTCGCTGACCGTAAAAACAAGTTAAGGGTGTGACGGGGCAAAAAAAAGCATGATGCATACAGTCCCTTGCTAATTAATCAATTAAAATAAGTTGTCTATTAAATGTCCACAACATATGATTTAGATCTCACCTCTGCAATTCAAATTCAAAAGGCAAGACTGGTCTATTTAGTGACTAATGTATGATTTCAATTAGATTTGTAAATATAATTTCAAGGTTCGCTCATTTTTTTGAAACAGTCAGAGTTAATTAAATCAGACAAATGTAATTATTGTCATACGTGGATCGCTACACGCAAAATAGAAAATGTAAAGCTTGTTTTTGATGAATGTGAGTAACTCCGATGATGAGATTTGCGTGAAATCGGGACATTTTTTTTTTAAATTGGTCAAAATGTGCAATAAATGCACACCACCTGGTTTTCTACACTTAACCGAAAGGTTTTTTATGCGCTGTAATGAGCATAAGATTTTGGATCTTGCACTGATATTTGAATGCGGTTCATTAAAACTTGGCCGAATTCACGATATGAAATGTCAGAGGCAGAGTTATTTTTCTTCCAGCAGTCGGGAATGAATGGGTATTCCTCTATGAAAGCCTGGCCTGGACCTGCTTACTCCACACTGGCCTAGCCAAATAAATACGGCACATACTGCGGTCTGTAGCGCTGCGTTCTGCAGGGCAGGTTCAACAAAAAAATATGATGGACCAGTGGAGTTGCAGGCATGTGCACCCTCTAATTTTCCCCTCCTGTGTTTATATGTGGCTTTCCAGATTGAAATTGTTTCCAGTAATCTGGAGCGCACAACTAACAGGCCTGAGCATAAACAGCCGTGAGTGTAGGCCAGACCTGATGGGCTTTTTCTTGAACAATGTGGGTGGAATTGAGAAATTTATCACAACTATACTCTTCCTATCAGTCTTTAGTCCATTGTTTTCTTCAGATGATCTCCTTTGCTCTGATGACAGTAATAACCTTCAGACTCTGTGATCTTTTTAATACCGTTTACATTGTAATCTCCTTCAGATCCAGGTCTGTATTATCAAATGAGCATCTCCACACCATTTTGATCCACCAAAGCTGCCAAAAAAGAGCAGTGAACTCAAAAACTGGTAGATGAACCACTGTTGTGATCTGTTTTCCACAGCCTACTTTCATAACGCTTGTTTATAATCACAAACAGAAACGGCGCATTCATCATTCAAGCCTGGAGTGATTCTTTCCACAGTCACATAATAACAAAAATCATCCAGGAACAACTGGCACAAAGTCTGGCGGCCTCTTTGAGAAGTATTGCGTGCTTAAATTCACTCTTTTCAATTAACTATGAAAATGTGGTCAAATATTGTCAAGCTGTGATCAAGCAGAGTTAATGCATGAAGAGAAATTAAACAAAGTGAGTAGCTTGAGCATTAATGTCACTGGTGTCTTCACAATGAATTCATCAGGAGATGAACCACTGTTTGCTAAACCAAAACGACTGATAATGCACCTAATAATACTGAAACATAAACCAATTAATAAACCAGGAAATATCTGATTATTAGATAAGTGATTTTCATGTTTTATTAGGATGAACTAGGGCTAAGTGGTAACATTTTAGTTCAGGATCAGTTCTCACTATCAACTAGTTGTTTATTAGCATGCATATCACTACCATATTACCTGTTTATTACTACTTATAAAGCACATATCAATGCCTTATTCTGCATGATCATATTTTAGATCACTTAATCTTACAACATACCCAGAGCTGGGTAGTTATTGATTGCATGTAATCTGGATTACATAATTGGATTCCAAAATTGAAAAAATCAAGTTCTCAGAACTAAAGTATATACGATTTTATAATGCTCGTAGTCAGATTACAGTTACTTTTTATGGACTACACGATTACATATTATTCACACAATGGCAATAAATCATTATTGATTCTGAAAGAGAGCATATACAGTAATGTCGTTGTTTTCATGATTATTAATGTTTGTTCATGTAATTTAGGGATTCTCAAATATTTTTGTCAGCCAAACTCCTTTGACATGACAGAAGATCACCTATTCCCTACTTTTAAATGATTGGAATGTTTGACGTTTAAATTGATATATGGAATGTTTGACGTGAAAGTAGAACTCTGTATATCTTCAAAATGTAATTTTTAATTCTTTGTATTCTTGAATTGAGGTTAACGGTATTGCCATTGTATTACAACAGCAAAACAATTCAGTTGTTTTTAATGACAAAACGTCCTAACCTGCAATGATGCTGATGAAGTCAATGAACAATAAAACAATATTTACTTGAAATATCATAATTAATATTTCAATAATTCAACACACTTTTGAATGTTTTCAGTTATCTGATGTTGATTAATGGTAACATTGACATTGACATTTTTTATGATTTAAATAATTTTTAGCTTTTTATCAGCTCACAAACCCACTGCAGTTCTCATTAAGCCCAGTTTGTGAAACCCTGGATTCATATATTTTCTTTCTCTTTGCTTTTTATTTCAATATGTTTTGTTTGATGGTATAAGCTTAAAAATATATAAAAGTAATCTAAAAGGTAGTAAGATACATTAGCTAAAATGAGTAACCAAGATTACATTACTAACTACAGTCTTCATTATGCAATATGTAATCAGATGAACAGATACCTTACTATTAATAAGCAGCAGATTAGGAGTTTATTGAGGCAAAAGTCATAGCTAATACTGAGAATTGCTCAATTGCTTAAAAGTTTTCCAGTTAAGTTTTCCTCAGTAATGGCCATTTGGCTTCATATTTTAAAAGCATGCCAATGACAAACAATCAGAAATGTTGCCAATTTAGCAGAATTTCCCTTTGCGTGCGTCCTCTAGAAACAGTCTCTTTTAGTTCACTGACTTCAAGAAAGAAAACATAACATTAAAAATGCATTTGCTCACAACATGGCTGATAAATGATGCTTATTTGTATTTTTGGATGCACATTACAATGAATAAATGTCCTAACAGATTCCAGATCAGGGCCGGACACAAACACTTTAATGGGAACATGCCTGTAATGCCAAGCATAGTTTTCTGCTACTTTAACACCTATACATAATTCATAATACAATGCATTCTTCATATTATTTTTCATCAAGCAAATAATCACAGTCGTTAGCACTTTCTGTTCCATAATTACCTATAAAAGCATGATGGTTGTTTGGAAACGTGCACGCATTGTAGGGTGGCATTAAAAGTCCAGAACTCTATATTTAAAGCTCCAAGGCTTGTTTTGTAGATGATCATCTATAAACGTTCCGGGTGAGAATACATGTTCCCAATTCAAACTAAATCTATAAATGTGATGAAGAATTTCACTATGTGGATACAAATATGATATAAATATGATGATGAAAAAAGATCCATTGGATATTAGACTTACTGCTAAAATGCAGACATGTGGCGTCTGTCAAAGCACACTTGCTGATTGTATTTTTTTTTTTTGTAATTACAGTACAGGATCAGCAGATGAAGGTGAACAGGGTTCAAGTTCTTTCACGTTCTTTGATATGAGGGCGAGAAAACAGAGGCTGGTGCAGAGACAGGTCTGAACCTGCGGAGCCCATTGTGAATCATCTATTTTGGTACCGAGGTCTCTCACCTTGATACTGTATAAAAAAAATAAATAAAAAAACTATATGGAAACAAGAAAACAAAGAGACTGGCAATTACAATTACAGAGAACAAAGTTGCTCAGAAGTGAAGAGCTGAATTCTGTAGTTGCACAATGTGATGCTTTGAAGGTTGGCGATTTTGTAAAATCAACTTATGACACATTAAAACACATGAAAATGTCAGGTTTGCAGTGAATTACCATTGAGATTTTTGTATGACAACTGTCAGTGCTCCTACCTGCAAAGTTACCTACAAAGCTTCCTGAGAAAGTGCACCAAGGGCAAAAGCTGCTTAAACACAAAGGATGCTCACACCAAATGTTGATTTAATTTAGGTAATAGAAGTTAATTGATAAAGAAAATCTATTTATGACATTATTTTTGACAGGATTCTCATTTTACAGCATTTTTACACAAGTGGTTTCTTGAAGCATCTTGGAGACGTTGCCACAGTTCTTCTGTATTTAGTCTGTCTCAGTTCGTTCATGTTTCTTCATGTTCTCTTAATTAGAACATCATGTTCAAATAATTTTGCCCACCACTACATATATAGGTGCATCTAAAAAAATGCTTTCATATATTCTAGATACATTACATGTAAAGTAAAACATTTCAAAAGTTTTTTTGTTGTTGTTGTTGTTTTGTTTTAATTTTGATGATTAGAGCTTACAGCTCGTGAAAGTCAAAAATCCAGTATCTCAAAATATTAGAGTATTTTCTATGATCAATCAAAAAAAGGATTTGCAAAAGTTCTTTAAAGTATGTTGATTTCTGCACTCAATACTTGGTCGGGGCTCGTTTAGCACAAACTCCATCATCAGTGAGGCGTGATGGAAGCGATCAGTCTGTGGCTCTGCTGAGGCACTATTGAGCCTTCAGCTTGTCTGGATTGTTGGATCGACTGTTTATCATCTTTCTCTTGAAAATATCCCATAGATTCCATATGGGGTTCAGGTCAGGCATGTTGGCTGGCCAGTCAAGCACAGTAATATCATGGTCAGCAAACCACTTGGAAGTGGTTTTATCACTGTGGGCAGGTGCTGAAGTCCTGCTGGAAAAGGAAATCAGCATCTCCATAAAGCTTGTCAGCAGATGGAAGCATGAAGTGCTCCAAAATCTCCTGGTACACGGCTGCATTGACATTGGACTTGATGAAACACAATGGATCAACACCAGCAGACGTCACGGCACCCCAAATCATCACTGACTTCAGAAACTTCACACTGGACTTCAAGCAGCTTGGATTCTGTGCCTCTCCAGTCTTCCTCTAGACTCCAGACCTTGATTTCCAAATGAAATGCAAAATGTACTTTTATCTGAAAAGAGGACTTTGGACCGTTGGACCACTGAGCAACAGTCCAGTTCTTGTTCTCCACAGCCCAGTTAAGATGCTTCTGACGTTGTCTCTGGTTCAGAAGTGGCTTGTTATCCCTTTTCCTGAAGACGTCTGAGCGTGGTGACTCTTGATGCACTGACTCCAGCTTCAGTTCTCTCCTTGTGAAGCTCTCCCAAGTGTTTGAATCAGCTTTGCTTGACTGTATTCTCAAGCTTGCGGTCATCCCTGTTGCTTGTGCACCTTTTCCTACCCAAATTCTTCCTTCCAGTCAACTTCGCATTTAATATGCTTTGATACAGCACTCTGTAAACAGCCACACCTTTCAGTAATGACCGTCTGTGACTTACCCTCTTTGTGGAGGATCATTGCCAAGTCAGCAGTCTTCCCCATTATTGTGGTTTCAAAGAACAAGAGATACCCAGAATTTATACTGTAGGGATGGTCAATATGAAAATATATGAATGTTTCACTTTTTTAAATAAGTTACAAAAAAAAACTTTAAAAAAACCTTATATTAAAAACCCACGATATTCAAGTTTTTTTTTTAGATGCACCTGTATATATAAATTCTATAATTATATATATATATATATATATATCATGTATGAATTGTACTTTCTTTTTCTTGTCAACGCATTATTTTACTTTTTTGTTTTCAGACACAAATGTATACTGTATATACAGTATATATATTTTTAAGTACTTTTTAAATACACAACAGGGTGAACAAAATTACTTCGGTGTGAGGTTTTGAAAGAAAGTGATCTGTAAAATATTACTTAAGACGTTTAAATACACTACATATTCTTAAATATGTATATAACTTAATACAACTTCATAACTTTACAATTACTTTCAACCAACAAAATAATTGTATTTACGATGAAATTGGGATATGCATTTGAAAAATGCAAAATGTTTCAAAATATTATTTTTTAACCAACTTCGATATGCTTAAAGTTCAAATGGTGTTATTTATGACTAAGACAGCTTTGATGTTTGTATTAGTTCAGCATGTTAAGGCAGTAAGCTCGTTATCTTTAATAGGGACACAAAAGGCACCGAACAGCAGCAATGACCCAGCTGACTGATCCGTTATCAGACGCAACAACCCCGTCATCCAGCGTGAGAAGAGATGGGCACACTGTCAGAATCACGCCACTCCCCTGGCAGGATCCATGCTAACCTTTCCCCCCTCCCTCCTCGCGCTACTCTTTTTTTCTGTCTAAACTTGAAAAAAGAGCCAAACAACTTACTCACGCAGGAGGTTTGCACGAGATCCCGCCGTCCCTCCCCCATGATCTCTCTCGCTGCTGAAGCTCTGAAACAGTGATCGTCCTCAGATTAAAGATGACGGAAACAATTGCTTTGCAGACTTCTCTTCTTGTCCAGAAGATTTTGTCAAAGTTGCTCTTTCATGGTTCAGGAGACATAACTGAGTTTCATTCCAGTATCCACTCTTCTGTATGCATTTCCCCTAAAATTAGGCTACTCCTGAGAAATAATAATGGATAACTGGGACAATTATGGTACTGACTTTTGATGGCAAATCTTGGCAAAACAGACCACATTTTGAGATACAAAAAAAAAAAAAAAAAAAAAAAAAAAATATATATATATATATATATATATATATATACACACACACACAGTTATTTTAGAAGAGATTAAAACTATGTACATTTTTTAGAAAGGTATCTTAAATACAAGTATCTTAAATTTCATACCCCTTCCACTAATTGTTTTCATACTTGTGAGAATAAAAAAATAAAAAATAAAAAAACTATTAATTTATTTATAACTAACTAATGTGACAATAAATACAAACTTAAAGGTATATTTCACCGAAAAATGAAAATTATGTCATCATTTACTCATGTTGTTTCAAACCTGTATGATTTTCTATCTTCTGTTGTAACCAAACAGTTGCTGGCAGCCATTGGCTTCCATAGTAGTTTTTATACTATTGAAGTCAATGGCTACCATCAACTGTTTGGTTACCAACATTCTTCAAAATATCTTATTTTGTGTTCAATGGGGAAAAAATTAATTCATACTGGTTTGGAACAACTTGAGGGTGAGTAAATGACAGAATTTTCATTTTTGGGTGAACTCCTTTAAATTCAAGATATATGCACAAAAACCAGTTTTTGCTTGAAAATAATAACAAAAACCGAATAAGTGCATTTTCAGATTTGTATGATCAATGGGTGAATTTACTAGAATATAATATCAATAGTGGATAAAGTCAATAAATATTAGTAGGTGTAATCTGCTTGTCTAATGTCTGGTTATGATCCGTTCTTCACATCAGAACACACAGAGAGCTGAAATCCTGCTTTTGCCCTGACGTTTACTGTGTCCCGTTGCATTCGGCTCTTACTTTTCAGTGGAAGATTTATATTCACAGCCAGCCACCATTTAAACACACACACAGATCTTGAAGTCAGAGGATTGTAGCGTTTTATTTGTTCGCTCTACTTGTCAAGGTTAGATTTCAAACGCAGCTTGCCTCATGTGAGATATGTGGAACAAGCCGTGACAGGTCAGGAGCTGCAGAGACGAGTGTGAAACAGGAGAGCTTTAAAGCAGCTGATTGTATAATGACAGCTCTTAACAAGGGTGCTAATAGTTTACTTCTTGACTGACATTTGCAAGCTGGTATGCAGAGCTGTTGAGCGGCCGTCTAGCCGTTACAGTGTAAAAATATAAATGCAGTTCATTGAATGTTGCATAGCAGCTCACTAGTGACTTGTAAAATGTAAAAAAAAAAAAAATATATATATATATATATATATATATATATATATATATATTTTTTTTTTTTTTTCTTTAATGCATTAGCTAGTAGAACTAGAAAGTCACAGACACACTGTTAGCCTGTGTAGGTAGTTGTTAGGTGATCACTTACTTTAGATATTCAGTGTCAAATCTATCACCTGAAAATAGTAAGCCTTTAAAAACGTTATCCTAAATTTGCTGTAAAAGTGATGCTTGCTTTTGCAAACACCGTTAATAATCTAACATTTTCTTTTGAATAAAATATTGCACATAAAAAAATATAATATCATATAAAATGATACAGCTTGTTTGGTGGGGAGATTACAAAAATATGTTGTTGTTTTTTTAACTTAATATCACTGATTTATAAGTCCTTTGACTCTGTGTTCATCACAGGTAGTGTGAAGCAGGTTCAATTTGCAATACTGCTAAATAATACATCCTTAATCTGTAATTGTTGCCTTATTTTACAGTAAAAAAATAAATAATAATAATAAATAAAATAAGATTTTATTTTTAATGCTTTTTTATGTGTGAATTTACTGGAATGTAATAACATGGTAAAATCTTTCAAAAATGAAAAAAATATATATATTTTTAATTAATATCACCCTGATAATAATGACAATAAACCACATTAAAAGTTATGATATTGCACTTATTATTGCTCCACTGCAACCTAAACCTACAACCATCATCACTCATCATGATACTCGTGTGTTGTGGGTTTACCAGGCTGTTGCAATGTGGTTGTTAAGATGTTTAGTGTGTTGCTGTGTGGTTGCTAAGCACTTGCTTAATGTTAACATGCAATTGCAGTGCAACGCAACAAGTGCCACAATAATCTCAGTCAGTTTTAAGGTGTTTTTTTTTCTGTAAAAGTCGAGATGAATCCAGATTCACGTTGACATTTTGCACTTTTATTTTTGTGTGCAACTTTCATAACGAAACCCATTAAAGACAGCAATTACAGCTGGCACAGAAATGAAGGAGGGAACACAGTGCTTCTCCTCACCTGCACATGAACTTGGTTTCTCGCAATCTTAATTGATGGTACCGGTGCATTTTTGCTTCCACCTGCTCTGACAGATTGTTTACCGCAGCCCTGAGGTGAGAAGACAACACAACCAAAATAGAAACTTCAGCAGGCAGCAGCCTGCTCCTCACAAAGCCGTCCAGGTTATTTACAGCATCGCCATTTATTTTTCACAGAGTTGAAAGGTTCATTTGCAGCGAAGCCACAAACGAGAAAAAGCGAACGTGTGATTTGAATAACACCAAACTGCAATTGCCAGAGTAAAGTGTTTTATCTGATGTGATGTTTCTTTGACTGGGCCACTTCTCTCCAAATCTTCTGTTAGTCTGGAGATTCATTGTGTTCTGTGGGCAAAGCCAAACCCGGTGACCTGGTGAACGTTGATAGGTTCACGCTGGTTTGCATACAGTTGTCTGGATGCCGAAGTGTCACAATGTCGACTATTATGGCAAAATCGAAGTGCACGGTTTGCGATGATATACCAACAGTCTTATCTCGCTCCCAAAACCACGGCACCTTACGCAATGTCAATTACATTCAAATGCACAGTTAAGGGAAGCAAATGCAAAGCAGAACGCTTGTTTTCTGTCCGCTCAGTGAATGATCTCATTGAAAATCTCTGGGACTTCCAAACATATTTTCATGAATCACTGATAACCTGCAGTGAAGAACCATCACAGCAAATGACATGAATTCTGGTAATAATGTAAGGCAGCGCTTTCGCTGTGAGCAACTCAGTTTTCACCACTGAATCATAATTCATTTAACTGAGAAAACGGGATTCTCCACGACTGCCTAATATTTAAAATATCTATTTTTTTCTTTGTCTGGGACATTCATTTTAGCATTAACACAACTCAAAACCATAAATAATCTCCTCCTTACTCAAATGACCAAAAAAAGGCGATTTTCACAGCAGATCCTATCTAGAGTACATGAACTTCTTCATCTCAGTTTGTGTAGCCATATTTTCACAAGATGTAGTAGTTTTGAGAAGACTGCATGACACTTATTGTGAGTTATGTGGATATAGTATATTCCATAATTTAGTTTATGTTGGGCCCAGTGTTGTAACGCATTACAAGTAATGCGAGTTACGTAATCAGATTACTTTTTTTTCAGAAAAACTGGTAGTAAAGTATTGCATTACCTTTTCATTTTCAAGGAAATATCTGAGTTACTCTTTCAAATAGGTAACACCAGTTAAAACAACTTTAGATAATTTTTTTTTTTTTTTTAATTGTTGAGTGGTGAACTTTCTTCTTTCCTATTCTTCATGCAGTCCAGAACAGCAGCACAGCTGAAGGTTTGTTTGAGCGTGAATTTACATTTCCTTCAGCCTGAGGCTCATTCATTTCACTTTTGATGTGAAAGGGCTTTTACATTTACCAAAATAAAACTTTTTATATTAAAAACAAATAAGCAAGCCCAACCCAGATGAGAGAAAGTAACGCAGTGCATTACTTTCCATAAAAACTTTCTAAGTAACACAATTAGTTACTTTTTATGGAGTAACACAATATTGTAATGCATTACTTTCACCAACAGTGGTCATGCCAGCCAATACTGATATCTACAGTAGACACAGGGCCATGATTAATGTATGATTAATCATCGAATTTAATTTCTTTATTCATATTAAAGGACAATTTTATTAAACAGGGCAAATCAGCATAAGATCAGTTGATCTACTGACAGTGCGCAAAATAAAGAAAACATAAATGCAGATCATTTCCATTTTGACCAATGCAATCTACCAAGAACAGCGTTGTTAGTAAATCTGACTCTAAGGGGCATTTACACAACATTGTTTTCAACTAAAAACAGAAAACGTTTTTATGCATTTTGGCCGTCCGTTTACACAACTGCTTTTTGGGAGATTAAAACTGGGAAAAGTGTTTCCAAATGCAAGTTTTTAAAAACGAAACTGATATCGCTTCTGTGTAAACTACGAAAACGCAAATTTGTGAATGCAGTGATGTCATGCATGTTGCATGTGCACAGGCGCATAGTTTCTTTACAAAGTGAGGAAATCGCCAACTACTGGACTGGCATGAATAATACAGCGTTTTTAGTTGTTTTCACAGATCTGTGTGAACGGGGATCGTTTTGACAATGTTTTTGTCTTGATGCGAATCTTTAAAAAAAAATGCAAAGGAGAAACTTTTCAGTTTTTAGTCTGTCATTGTTGTGTAACTGTACCCAGAAAGTGAAACTCAATGCACAAATGCACATGCAATATTTCAACGCTAATCATTCACTGCGTGTCTTTAGTAGGCTAAATCCTGACAGTAGTTTTTAAACCTGGCCTTAAGAGATTCATTTCTAATTAGAGAGATACCGAAATAAAGTGAGTAGTATTTGACTACGCACTGTAAATAATGACGTTTCGAAGATTAGCTAAGAAAATCATTAAATTTCACATTTAGTTCAAAGTTGCTTGTTGTTTCTTTGTAATTATTTGTGAAATGTATTGAAAACCATTTCAAAGTAAATCCGACACTTCTTTTTTTTTTTCAGTCTAACAGCTTTGCGTTCCTGGCCTAGTTCATCTATTTTAGATCTGAAGCGCAAAAACCAAAGTCATCAGAGTAAACAGTTACACCCTTCACATGCCAACGCAGCGCTCCGAGCTTGAAAGATGACTATTTTTGTTGCTATGTTTGCGCGGTTGTCAATCACAATCAAAACCAGAGGCCCCGAATCCGACCGCAAAGCGTCGCCGGGTGAAACTGGCGCTCGAAGTATCGGGCTGGAGTCGGAGGTGTCAGCAGGGCCAGTCTTGTCTGGGTGCTGCTCCTCTTGTTTGGCCCCGGGCCTCTTTCGTGCAGACTCAACTGGGATCCCCTGCAGGTGAAGGCAGCTTAGATAATATCACAGTTACTACACGCAGAACCTGTTTGGGTTATTTTCAAAACGCGAGGGGAGGGAGAAGAGCGAGGGAAAAAATGCAGCCGCAGCAACAAAGAGGCCTGCGTGCAAACGGCGTCAGGAACTCCCTTCAGGTGAGCGCGTGGAAACATGGGCTTTGCACGAAACGGCCACATGCGTAGAAACGGTTCATAGGTTCACACTTCGTGAGCGAGATGGCTTATGAAAACACGAGTCACTCGCGGGGCATGTTTCGTAACTCCGACCAAGATTGCCAAGCTGTTGCTTTTATTGTATGCATATTAGAGCACCGTTTGTTGTCGTCTTTGGCGGGTCTGTACCTGCTTGACCCAGTCACTCACCGCCTTATTCCGTCGTCTTTTTTTTACGATCGCATTAAAGGAAGAGTCACGCAGAGCCCCCCCTTTCTCAGTTTCTTTAACAGACAGCCTCCCTGTCACAACAAATTTAGATAAGTGAAAAACAGGAGTGAATTATGACATTTGAGTCATCGCTCAATGGCCGGCGTGGGGAAAATCGAGTCGTTGTTTTGCCTCTCGACTGAAGAAAGTCAAGCGCCAGGGGAGGACGGCTGCGTGTCTGCCGCGGGCTTTCGTAAACAGAGCTCGCTGGTGGTCCGAGCAGATGTCTGAGGAGAGGTAGGCTGGGGTTTGATCAATGGCAGCGCGTTTGCCGTGATGCAATCAAAGCTGACAGGCCCGTTTAACAATATTTATTTCCTCTCCTCATGCTGACTGCAGCCGGGTCCGTGTTTAAAGCTGAAGTGTGTCATTTCTGCGCCACTGGCATCACCCAAGCAGAATTACAAAAAATAAAAACTCTTGTCTTCAAAGAGGATTCCTGAACATGCAATCCAGTGAGAATGGATTGCATTAAGAGTTGTACCAGTTCTTATTTAATACTACATATGACAGTAACAAAAAGTCTTGCCTTTGTATTTACTGTAAAATAGAGAGAGGACAGGGCAATGAATCAGAAAATGGTTAGATCCCACTGACAAACTAACCACTAGGCCAGAAAAAAAGTGCTTGTCAGTGTCAAAATGATTGAGATGCCAATTAGATCAAAGAAAGCAGGTTTCTTTGATTGCAATGATTTAGTTGTAATGATGAATGGGTGTGAGGTAAGAAATATCTAAACATTTAGTGTTTAATGATAGCTTAAACCTAGTCCTAGACCAAAATGTAAGTCTGAACTTGCACTGACTGATCTTAAAATATATCAGTGCCTTTGTTTTGTCTCAAGATGCACACCAGTAATGTTTTTTTCTAAGTACGTTTATAAAAGTTAATTAAATGTCCTAATTGAACTATGGCCTAATCGTGGTTTAGGCTAAGCCCTGTCTGTGAAACCAGGCCTTAGATTACTTTTGACCCAACTCGTTTATCACATTGATTTAAATAGGATAATCTTGTACCATACCGGTATAAAAAATCAAAGAGAATGATAATATATTCCATTCGTTGCTAATAACAACATGAAGTGCATTAAACATTACATTAAGTCAAGGCTTCCCAAACTGGGGTTCATGAAGGAACTACAGGGGGTTTGCAATTTAATAAATTAATTAAATCATAAAAATGTCAAATTAAAACTCATTATTTTAAAATCTCAACAATCAAAAACGTACTAAAAAATTAAATATTTACCTGCATGTGATCATTAACCAATGTCAGAAAACCGTCAGCATGCAAATGTGTTATACTTAATTATTAAAATATTACCTTCAAATTTCAAGGGGTACAGTACTTCAAGTAAATATTTTAGAGTGAAAGAGGTTTGGCTGACGAAAAAAGCATTACATGTAAATTAGAAATTAAATGAATTTGTGCATTTTAATGTGTTTAAAAGACAAAACCCTTCCAAAGACATACAGTAGTAAAAGATGATTAAATAACCCACTGAGTGATAATTAAAATAAACATTAATGTGTTTGTCACTAGTTGATGCAACATTGAAATGTTGAGCAAATACTTCTTAAAATTGTAGTTATTGTTGTAAATGCATTGCTCAAATGTTCTGTGTAATAGCCATCAGACTAGTGACTGGTCTTTGTGTGAATATCCACAAAACTGGAAGATTTTCTGAATGTGTATAAGCGGTAGGCTATTTTAGAAAGGAACATTTAAAAAGAAGAATTAGGGAGAATCAATAAATTAGGAATAATCTATTGCTATTGTGTGAATAATATGTAATCATGTAATCAATAAAAAAGTAACTGTAGTCTGATTACTTAATTTTTGGAATCTTATTACGTAATCCAGGTTACATTCTTATTTAATACTACATACTGAGGCCTTTTGCCGCTGTATTTACAGTACTGCATGGTATGGAGAGGACAAGGAAATGGGATCATAAAATGTTTGGATCACACTAACCACTAGGCCATGATTCCAAATGATCAGCATTTGTTTTTTCAGTAATTAGTCATATTGTTTTAAATAGTGTAATCTAACAATTGTACAAAACAATTTATTTGTATGGCACTTTTCTCAATACCCATTTTTTAAAGCAGCATTACAGAAAATCATGATGTTAATGTTTATAATATCCTAATATCTTCATGCCTTATAGTCACATTAGAGCTGTGCGATAATCTAGTTTACATTTTGCGACAATACAAACAATCAAGCAGCTGATATTTTCGGTATCTGCTATATGCGAATATACTGTATGTACACATATAAAGACATTGATATATCCAAATTTATATAAAGAGCTGGACGATTGTGTAGTTACATTTTGCGACAAAATCAACTGAAAAAAAACAAAAACTAAGTGTTTAGACATTGGAACAGTTAAGCATTTGTACTCTTCAGAGCATGTTAAGCTGTTTGCTTCTAACGAGTAAGAACATTATGTCATATATCAGCATGTCCCTCTATTATGTTAGTCGTCATCTGCGCTGTCGAACATGCTGCATGCTTAGATGTTTACATAAGAGTTCAAACATCAGTGAAGACATGCTGTGCGCGCCGACGCTGATGATTACAAATGGAGGGTGTTTCCCTTCAGTTATTGGACGTCTGTCTTTCTCTGTCTCTCAACATATTTATATAATCACACAAGACAGTGAGTCCAACACAGTAATTAGAAATGGCCAAAATGTCACACAGAATATTTGATATTCTTGATGCTGCTCTGTTTGATGTTAGGATGACAAGAAGCTTAAAGTCTGGTCTGGCTCAGCGGTCTAAAACGCTCGTCAAAATGATTGAGAGACCAATCAAATCAAAGAAAGCGGGCTTTAATGTTCACAGATATCAAATATTAATTCCAGCGCAATGACTGAGCAGTGAAAGAGTGTGAGATAAGAAGTAGCTAAACATTTAGAATTAGACAAATGTTTAATGAGAGAAATAAACCACAGTAAAAACCAAGTGATACAAAGTATATAGTTTTGTTTTGGTCAAATTTTGCCATTTTGAGTTGTAAAGCCTTTATTGTTTATGTGGTTCATGTCATGTATTTAGTAGTTGAATGTGACAGAACAAGACAAGCCATTTCCATCATGTTAGGCCATCGATTGAGAGTGAATATGTAGGTGAAATGGCAAAATAAAATCTTTTTTTTTTTTTTTTCACTATGGATCATAATCCATGATTTCTTTTTCAGGTTGATTTTTAAGACTATTTTTCAAGTTACTGAGCAGTGGAAACTAGTAGGTACAGCTAATATAAGTAAATAGTTCAAGCATATTAAAGATAAGTAAACAGTCTGAACAAAGAAACAGTGACAAGCAATAGAACAAAGATACAAATGAAGTCAACAGCAATTTTTCAGGTAAATCTATCTAACAGTATTTAGGTAAGAAATACTACAGGAACTGAACAATTTTCTGAATGAGTGAAATACACATTTTTTAAAGCACAAAAATGATTCTGTAAAGAGCGTGTGCGTACAGTATTTAAAAAAGAATATATATATATTTGCAAGTGATTCAGTTGCCTTATTTTACGATCAATTTTAGCTCTTGTACTATTTTACTTGTTCTTTATTCCCTTAAATTCCTCAAAATACTTCAAATCCTTAATGCCAAATATGGTTTCGCAATGCATCTCAAGTCAAACCCTATATGTAAACAATTTAGGTCAAAAAGTTTCCTTATTTCCTTGATGAACTTTCATTTTGTAGTTGTTTACTTAATTTCAATGCATCAATGGGACTCTCCTTCATCTGGCGTTCCTGATGTCTGTGACTCATCTTCATGACATGGCATGAATTACCGTTTGGCCCGTTTGCTTGCAGAGACTGTGGGTGATTTCCTCGTAATGACACCTTCGGTTGTTTATCTCTCGTTCTTGTGCTGAGATTTTATGGACAAGCAGTGAAACATGATGGCTTGATCTCACTCTCTTTCCAGCTCTTCCTGACAATATTTACAGTAGCCTTTTAGTAGTTTACGTGAAGGGATTTAAATAGTTTACATGCATTTTTAGTACTTCAGAACATGCAGTCAAGGTCACAAGTTTGTATCTGGCATTGCCAAAGTACTTCCACTCAAACTAATGAGATTTAAAATCTCGCTTTTTGTAGGTTTCATATAAAGAGTCTCAGAACAGCGTTTTTGTTGAACTCAAAGTAGTGATTTTTGTTGGCCCTTCTAAAGAAACTCACTGTTTTTAGCAGCAGTGCTGTTTGTGTCTGTCTCCACGCGCTTATGTCTGCGCTGCTTCGAGTTCTGTTTGTTTAGGGCGTGTGTGTGTGTGTGTGTGTGTTCGCCCGTGTGTTATGTGTACACAGCGGGCTTTCCATATACGTCTGCTTGTGTCTAATGCCGTGATTCATCTCGTGTGTATTTGGGTTTCCCACCTGAACTGTGTCATATTACGGTCTTTTGTCAGTCGCCTATTACATGCGTCTAAAAATAGGCAGTGATTGTATATGTGGCCACCGCTGGCCCCCACCCAATCGCCATCAACCATCTAATAAGTTCAAATGATTTATGGCTGGCTTTTATGTCAGGCAGGGGTTTGACGTCAAAATGGACGTCAGTATGAGGAATGCAACCACACAGGTAATGGATTTCACGTTCAGGTTTAGTCCTGTAAACTCTCACCTGGGTGTTGACATTAGATCAGGTTTACGGACAGGCTATTTATAACATTACAGTTGGACGAGGTTTTATAAGGCTTTGCAAAAGCTTTATTGACTTATCCGCTTGTCCTATTCAGTTTTTAAGTCTCGGGGCGTTTTTTTATAATGTACACACATGATGCTATTGATGCAAGTTATGTTTTGTTTAATGTACAAAACTTTAAAGTGTTTACCTGCATCTGTAAGAACTGTTACAAAACCTGCACTGTAAAAAATGATTCATCAAACAAAGATTATTGGACTATTCAAAATACCTGCTATATGTTTGTAATTATTTCTGAAATTTTCTGGGTGAAAATTGCTTTAAATCCACAACAGTTTTTTTCAGTGTAATAATATTCATAAGCCACCCCTTAAAATGCTGAAAAAGCCTTCGTAAAAAGATGTATTTATTTATGTATTTATTTATTTTAGTGCTGTCAAACGATTAATCACGATTAATCGCATCCAAAATAAAAGTTTTTATTTACATGATATATCTGTGTGTACTGTGTATATTTATTATGTATATAAATACACACACATACAGTATATATTTTGAAAATATTTGCATGTATATATTTATATTCATATAATTCATATTATATATAAATATATTTAATATATAAACATAACATTTTTCGGTAACACTTTAGAATAGGGAACACCTATTAACTACGACTTTTCCCTCAATAAATTCCTAATTCGCTGCTTATTAATAGTCAGTAAGGTAGTTGTTAAGTTTAGGTATTGGGTAAGATTAGGGATGTAGAATAAGGTCATGTAGAATAAGGCATTAATATGTGCTTAATTACTACTAATAAACGGCTAATATTCTAGTAATATGCATGCTAATTAACAACTAGTTAAGAGACCCTAAAATAAAGTGTTACCCATTTTTCTTAAATATATACATGCATGGGTGTGTATTTATATAAATGTACACAGTACACACACATACTATATAAACAAAACCTTTTATTTTGGATGCAATTAATCGTGATTAATTGTTTGACAGCACTAATTTATTTATCATACTTGTTGTTTAGCTACATGAAAATGCTTAGTCTATGAGCTATGTGGTTCTATGCAACCAAGATATGTGAAGTTATGCAATGCTGAAAGTTACTGTAGTAAGTCCTGTCTGATTTTGCGATTAACTCGTCATAGCGTTTCATGAGGAATGTCCCGGATTCCCGAACAGGACAGGAGTTAATACACGAATGTGGAGGTAATAGATGGAGGTACATACTGGAGCACAGGTGGGAATTCAATGCCAAGGGCGTTTCTGAACCGTCCCTAACAAACAGCTCTGATTTCAGCATTACAAAGACAGCAAGCTACAGAGACGACAGCGAATCAACAGTCTCTTTATTTCAGCTTGTGTATTAGGATGGGCCACTATGTAAACAGAAGATTATCACAACCAAGCCAAATAATAAATATCTTTTAGAAAGGCACAAGTAAGAATCCTACTTAAAATATTTTCTGTAATTTTCAAAGGAACACTTCTCGTGACTGGAAACGGTGTAAATGGAAATAAGTGGTGTAATCTAGTGTTTCTTTATAATTTCAATTTTAGGGTGTGTTAATTGCATAAATAGCTGATCAAACTAAGATCAAAGCCATCTAATAACTCATTACACATTATTTTCCAAGTGTTCATAAGGCAGTAAGTGCTGCAGCCAACAACTACAGTAATTTGACTATTTAATCTAGCAAAATACCCATTGTAGAAAAAAAGAGGTCACACTTGTTTGGGTACCAATTCTGACTATTAACTAACTATTAACTATGACATTTGCCTCAATGAACTCCTAATTTGCTTCTTATTAATAGTAAGTAAACTAGTTTTTAAGTTTAAGTATTGGGTGGATTAAGGGACCTAAAATATGCTCATGCAGAATACGGCATTAATATTTGCTTTATAAGTACTAATAAACAACCAATATGCTAGTAATATGCATGCTAATAAGCAACTAGTTCATAATACAAATTGGTCCTTAAAGTGTTATACAGTGGTGTGAAAAAGTGTTGGCCCCCTTCCTGATTTTTTATTTTTTTTTCATGTTTGTCACACTTTAATGTTTAAGATCATCAAACTAATTTAAATATTAATCAAAGATAACACAAGTAAACACAACATGCAGTTTTTAAATGAAGTTTTTTATAATGAAGGGAAAACAAAATCCAAACCCACATGGCCCTGTGTGAAAAAGTGTTTGCCCCCTAAACCTAATAACTGGTTGTGCCACCCTTTGCAGCAACAACTGCAATCAAGCGTTTGCGATAACTGGCAATGAGTCTTTCACATCGCTGTGGAGGAATTTTGTCCCACTCTTCTTTGCAGAATTGTTTTAATTCAGCCACATTGGAGGGTTTTCGAGCATGAATGGACTGTTTAAGGTCATGCCACAGCATCTCAGTCGGATTTAAGTCCAGACTTTGACTTGGCCGCTCCAAAACCTTAATTTTGTTTTTCTTGAGACATTCAGAGGTGGACTTACTGCTGTGTTTGGGATCATTGTCCTGCTGCATAACCCAAGTGCGCTTGAGCTTGAGGTCACAAACTGGTGGCTGGATATTCTCCTTCAGGATTTTCTGATAGAGAGCAGAATTCATGGTTCCATCAATTATGGCAAGTCATCCAGGTTCTGAAGCTGCAAAGCAGCCTCAGACCATCACACTACCACCACCATGTTTGACTGTTGGTATGATGTTCTTTTTATGAAATGCTGTGTTGGTTTTATGCCAGATGTAACGGGACACACACCTGCCAAAAAGTTCAACTTTTGTCGCATCAGTCCACAGAATATTTGCCCAAAAATCTTGGAGATAATCAAGATATTTTTTGGCAAATGTGAGACGAGCCTTTGTGTTCTTTTTGGTCAGCAATGGCTTTTGCCTTGGAACTCTCCCATGGGTGCTGTTTTTGCCCAGTCTCTTTCTTATTGTTGAATCATGAACACTGACCTTAATTGAGGCAAGTGAGGCCTGCAGTTCTTTAGATGTTGTTCTGGGTTCTTTTATGACCTCCTGGATGAGTCATCTTTGTGCTCTTGGAGTAATTTTGGTAGGCCGGCCGCTCCTGGGAAGGTTCACCACTGTTCCAAGTTTTCTCCATTTGTGGTTAATGGCTCTGACCATGGTTTGCTGGAGTCCCAAAGCCTTAGAAATGACTTTATAACCCTTTCCAGACCGATACATGTCAACTATTTTGTTTCTCATCTGTTTATGAATTTCTTAAGATCGTGGAATGATGTGTTGCTCTTTAAACATGCTTCACTTCATCAGACAGGATCTATTTAAGTGATTTCTTGATTCAACAGGTCTGGCAGTAATCGGGCCTGGGTTTGGCTAGTGAAATTTAACTCAGCTTTCTAAAATAATGTGGTTAATCACAGTTCTTTCATGATTTAATAGGAGGGGGCAATTAATTTTTCACGTAGGACCAGGTAGGTTTGGACAGCTTTTTTCCCTTAATAAATGAAATCATCATTTAAAAACTGCATTTTGTATTTACTTGCATTATCTTTGTGTAATATAAAAATTTGTTTGATGATCTGAATCTTTTAACTGTGACAAATATGCAAAAAAAATAAAAATCAGGAAGGGGGCAAACACTTTTTCACACCACTGTATCTATCTATCTATCTATCTATCTATCTATCTATCTATCTATCTATCTATCTATCTATCTATCTATATATATATATATATATATATATATATTCTAAACATAGTAAAATACAGACTTTTTCTTCCATTGTATACAGGATTTCGATCAATACAGTTAGTTTAAACATGATATTTTTATCAAAATACTTACAGTTTCTTGTCTGTTTCATTAAGCAACACAAGCATTACAATGAATGGGTGCTGTCAGAATAAGAGTCCGAATAGCTGATAAAAAAATTTTAATAATCCACAAGTAATCCACACCACTCCAGTCCATCAGTTAACATCTTGTGAAGACAAAAGCTGGGTGTTTATAAGAAAAAAACAAATCCATTATGAAGATGTTTTTAACTTCAAACCGTTGCTTTTGGCTAAAATCCATAATCTATAATAACGCTTCCTCCAGTAAAAAAGTGGTCAGAAATCTGCACAAGCCAAAACAGCTCTAAACTAATTTTGATGTAAGAGACAACAGGAGATACACTTTTTAACTGGATGAAATGTTATTATGGATTATGAACTTGGATTTATCCAGAAGTGATGGTATAGCATTAAAAATGCCTTGATGGATTTGTTTCTCAAAAAAAAAAAAAAAAACATGCATCTTTTGTCTTCTCAAGTTGTTAATTGATGGACAGGAGTGGTCTGGATATCTTGTGGATTATTGTGATGTTTTTATCAGCTGTTTGGACTCTCATTCTGACGGCACCCATTCACTGCAGAGCATCCATTGCTGAGACACTGATGCAGTGACACATTTCTACAAACCTGATGAACAAACAAACTCACCCTAATCTTGGATTTTCATTTTTGGATGAACTATTCCTTTAATTTTTCATTTTTAAATATTATTTTGGCTGATATTAATCAGTTTTATAAATGTAGATGATAATCAGTGATATGGAATTATGTTAAAAACAGGCAGTTTTGCATGTGTTATGTTTATTTACAAAGGAAATATAAAAGGTAAATGGTGATTTGTGCTCCATTGAATGTTTGTTGATGCAATCACACATCTCAGGTGTGAGTAATGACTCATTTAGTCGTTGCTTAGGAAGTGCGTGAGAGCTCGTTACACTTCATTTCACCAATCATTCCACCTGCCGTCAGATTACAGCTATCAGATGAACGGCACAAATCACTTTTATATAAACATCTGCAGTAATTTAAAAAATGAGGCTGCACAGCAACACCCTGATGACAGGACTTTGAATGAAAGAGTGCGGTTCTTGGACGCATCTCATTAGATCGGTCAGAAAATATGTGTTTGATGGGCAGATGTATGATGTCCTTTCACCTCAAAGCACTTCCTGTTTGCTTTTGCAAAGAAATACAACTATGCGGATCAGACGAGGAAAATAAGACAGAGTCATGATGACGTAGAAAGGGCTTTCACATTCCAAGCCCGTACTTAAAAAGACTCATGAAATGTTTGGCCAGCCATCATCTTTACAGCGAGATTGTAAGTCAGATGGAACCGGCTTTGAAACACCTGCCAAAGGATTGAGCGGGCTGATATGAAGGGCAGAAATGAGCGCCGTCTGACAACACATACTTTCAGTGACAAGACTAAAGAAACAAAAACAAAGCCACGGCAAACAGTCGTCTCACGCACAGAACAACCGGCCTGAAAAGCCGACAGCACAAAAGACCAGTTAGTTAAGGGGATGAAGACAATACCATTAAAAAACTTGTTTGCATTGCATGCCAAGATATTTTGAAGGCTTATGTGAATCTGTTCAGTTTTTTTTCACTGTGAAATGTACTGAGAAATCTGAACAAATAAAGCATAGCCCTGTAAAATTAGACTTTTTCAGTGGCGCTTGTTGTAAAACTCACCACCACGATTATATGTTGTAGGCGGTTGCCAGAGTGTTGTAATGTGGTTTGCTAATGTTTCCTGAGTAGTTTAGATCCATACTCGAGTCTTCAGGCCCACATCCATAGTTTTACTTTAATTTAGTGCTGTCAAACGATTAATCACAGTTAATCGCATCCAAAATAAAGGTTTTTGTTTACATAATATATGTGTGTGTACTGTGTATATTTGTTACAGTATGTATATATAAATACAAACACGTGCATTTATATATTTAAAAAAAATTGTATGTTTATATATTATATATATATATATATAATATAAAATATAAGAACATGTAAATATTTTCTAAATATATACTGTATGTGTGTGTATTTATATATACATAATAAATATACACAGTACACATACATATATCATGTAAACAAAACCTTTATTTTGGATGCGGTTAATCATGATTAATCATTTGACAGCACTACTTTAATTACATAAAACTACAAAAAACATGGTTAGTTTAACCATGATATTTGTTGTAAAACTGTGATTATACAAATGGTAATCAATCCGCCAGAAAAAAAAAAGAAAGAAAAAAAACATGATTACTATACTTTAGATAGCACACATACGTCTGCAAGATGATTGTTAAAGATCTCTTTATCTATGTGTGCTATCAGGCCATGGTTAATTTTCTTAAGGGATTCACACAGCAGCAGATCGCAGTAGAGTTTGCTGAGCTTGTTGGCTGTCACGACTCACAAGAGCGATTACCGTGTCTATAGCGAGTGTTTTCGTGTGTGGTTTCGGTAGACGCAGATTTGAGCTTTGCGTCATCTGAAGGTTTTCTCCACCGGAGCTGCTCACATCAGGTTCTGCATGTGACTCAAGCGTTCTTGTCCAAAAAACAAAAAACAAAATAAAAAATAAAAAATCTGACAAACACAATCATTTTTATTTGAATTATTGCTCGGTGGGCTATTTTACCATGTATTAGCCTACTTTGAAAGGCTTTTGTCACATTCAACACATTCAACTGCATAAATTCACATTATTTCTTATTTATATGTAACGTAGGATTTCCCCTTTTTTGTGTCAGCTGAACCTCTCTCAACTAATATATTTACCTCTGAAACAAAACATTAAATATTTTTTAGTAAATGTTTTATTTTGATTGTTGTTATTTTAAAATGATTAATTAAGATTTTTTTTTTTTTTTTTTTTATGATTGAAATACTTATTAGCTTTTCATTAAACTCACAAAAAAAAACCCTGCAGTTCCTTCACAAACCCCAATTTGGGAAATCTTGATGTAATGTTAAGTCAAGTCACCTTTATTTATATAGCGCTTTTAACAATACAGATTGTATCAAAGCAGCTTTACAGTATTAAATAGGAAAATAGTGTGTCAATAATGCAAAAGGACAACAGTAAACACTCAATTTTCAGTAATGTAACGTTTAATGCACTTCATTATGTTAAAAACATAATTCTTTCTCTTTTTATATTTATATCAATATGGTACACAACTATCCTATTAAAAGTCTCAAAAGTAATCTAAAAGTAGTCTGATTATATTACCTTAATTGTGTAATGTAATGGATTACGTTGCTCTCTACAATTTTCCTTCATGTAATTTGAAATCAGTAACGGATTACAATTTGTAAGTAATCTAGTTGTAGCTCTATTTCTGTGTAAAATGCATTCATCTGAGACCTGCAAAAACATGAAAGTAAAGGTCCTCGACACCATCTGCGGAGCCAGCGACAAACACAACTCCCTAGAGTCACCTCTGTGTTATTCAACAGGGAAGTTCAGTCAAAGAGCTTCTCCTGTGGCCTGACTTTAACCTGTCTGGAGCTGGCAGTGCTGCGGGCCAGTAGAGGATGTTTTCCTTTCCTCATCAAGTTTTTGTAGTCCTGAAGGAGGGGGGAGTTTGTGGGACGAGGGACTTTCTATTCTGGTCCCTCAGACAAGGAATCTTTCTCTCTGGGGGGCCTTTGGTGTGAGTTTGACCCACAACCCAGGGGTGACGCGGCCAGAGGAAGGTCATATAAGCAGGCTTGTAAGAAGAGGAAGGAAGCTTCATCTCATGATGCACACTTACTTCAAAAACCTCTTCCCTGTGACCTTATTGTCGCTGCATACGTCCAGAAATGATGACACAAATAGCATACATTCTATACATTGCAACAAAAAGCCAATAAACCTGAGTGAATGTTTTGTAATGCACACCAAAAGGCAAAGAATAGGACTCGGATGATGTGAGCGCCGACCAGTGCTCCAAACTGAACAATGGAGGAAACGGTACGCACTGGAGGGCGGTTCAGATGAAAGCACTTCCTGTTCTCTGACCCGATGTCATTCCTGTGACGTCACTTTCTATGTAGCATCAAAACACACCATTCCTAATGGGATCTACGTAGATCCAATCTGAAAATAACTGCCAGACAAATAGCAAGCGAGCCAGTCAAGACCTTCTTGAAAAAACACAAGAGCGGAAGTATGAAGTATAAATATAGTGCACATACAACACACTCACATAGTGAGGTGTTAAAGAGATTCTTCACCAGGCCCGGCTCCAGAATCAAATCACTGAGGGTGCTTTTTAAATCAGTGAGGGTGTTCGAACCTTAATATATATGTGATTTTTTTTTTTTTTTTATTGGGATCTATACATCATGAATAAGTTTTCCATTGATGTATGGTTTGTTAGGATCGGAAAATATTTGGCTGAGATACAACTATTTGAAAATCTGGAATCTGAGGGTGCAAAAAAAAATCTAAATATTGAGAAAATCACCTTTAAAGTTGTCCAAATGAAGTTCTTAGCAATGCATATTACTAATCAAAAATTACGTTTTGATATATTTATGGTAGGAAATTTACAAAATATCTTCATGGAACATGATCTTTACTTAATATCCTAATGATTTTTGGCATACATTTTTGGCTATTGCTACAAATATACCTGTGCTACTTATGACTGCTTTTGTGCTCCAGGGTCACATAAAAGGTTTTAGTGCCGTCCATTGCTTTGGCGCAAAGAGCAAAGATCTTTAGAGGAGCGTTTGTTTCCAGAAGCTTTCACTGTTCCTTAGCGGAAGAATGATCTTCATCTCACATTTTCTGAGGAGCGTTTATTTCTTCATCTCTCCATCAGTATTGGATTGCATTGCATTATATGTTTGGATCATTTACATCTCATCTTACTGAGACATATTATTGGAGATATAGAGCGAGCGCTGATATTTAGATCATGTCAGTATCTGCTCTGCTGTTATAAAAATCTCAGTGATTTACATTACATGCATCAAAATTTAATGTCTTTAAGCTCCATATTCTCAAAAATCCTGAAGATTGACATTGAAGAAGGCACTCAAGCCAAAGCAATCCCTTCATATGATTTCACTGAACTCACACCATTACACGTAAACTTCTCAAGGCTTGTCATACTGTAAGTTATTGCTCTTAAATTGTTGTCAGTGTTTAAGGGAATCACTGCATAGTTTGAATTCCTTCACGTCGAGCAGGTAATCATATGAGCACAGGTGCTCTTCCCTTAAAACATTTGCCAAGATGTATCAGGTCAATGCCTCTCCAGCTAACAAAAATATGGTCCAAGTACATTTTGCTAACATTCTCATTAAGATATGAATATGTTATTTCTGAATGTTTTTAAACATTCAAAACACCCAGTTTCTTCATATATTGAGAACTTTTCTTCTTGGTTATGTAAACATTAGAGGAACATTCCATTCGATCATTTTGAAAAAGTTATGAGAATGTTACATTTGAATCTTCTCTCAATGTTTAAAATACCCATTTTTGATGTTTAAAGAACATTTAAAGGAACATTCCATCATTTTGAAACTTCCGTGTATGTGGACATTCAAAATAGCCAGTTTTTCAATGGTTGAACATTAGAAAAACATTTCATTTTTTCATTTGAAAAATGATAAGATTGATTTTCATAACATTCTATTGTTATTACTGAAAAACATTGTTGAGCACAGTTCTGAACAAGTTCTGAGAACGTACAAATAACATTCTAACTTTAAAAAACATTGTTCTAAGAATGTTTCGTCTCAACTTCAAAGGACGTTTATGAAATATTAATGTATAATATTAAATATTAACAAATTAACATTTACACAACCTAAAAGTTATGAGAATGTTCACGGGCTCAGTACATTTTGTAGAAGACCAGCAAGGTTCATAACATCAACCAGACAGGTGTGCTCCTCAAAGTTCCTGTGTTCATTGAGTCACAAACTAATGCTGATTTTGAGATGTGGGACAAAACCTCTCACAGTATTTAAAATGGCTATACACTGAAGAAAAAAAAATGGTGTAGAAACAATTTTCACTCAGAAATTGCTAGTAAATTTTACAAATAGTCTGAAAGTAACACATAAAATTAAACCTGAGATTTTAAAGTATAAAGACTGAAATAGTATTTTATTTTCTTTAATTGAACAACATTGTGTTCCTTGCTGTTTCTTTGTAATTATTTGTAAAACTTACCTGCAATTTCTGAGTGAATGTAGTTTTTTGTCAGTGTAGGGAACTGTGCTTATATTTTCACAGAATGCAATCTCCATTGCACAACATTATAAAAAAATGTTTGGGATTTTTTTGATGACGTCATTCATTTTTTAGTACAGGTCCCCAGAAAAAAATACAATGGCTACTGCATTCAACACATGTAAGATATGCAAAATATGATTTTGTGGACACCATCAGCTACCAGCCAGATTTAACCAGTTTCAGACTTTTAGCCTGTGCTGACAGCTCAATAGATGGAGCTGTAAATCGGATGAGTTCCTGATTGAAGTTGAATACTAAAATTTGCCAATATTTGTGAGAATCTAGCAGTACACAGTGTTGTATCTAACAAACACAACACATTTTGAGAGAAAAAAGGAAAAAAGCACCAACATGTAAATGGCTTTTTTCCACAACTGTTGTTTGTTTTCTTCCATGAGACTCAAGAATCAAGCTAAAGAGTCACCGTCAGGTGTGAGGAAAACACAGTCATTTGTTAAAGGGTGTTTTTGTGACATTGCAGCGAACCATCTCTTGGGTGTAAAACGCTTTTTACATAACAGATGCTTCAGTGCATTTCTTCTCTGTTCCACCGAGGGGAATTCTGTAGACGATCTTGTAAACATCTGAGCATTGCTTTGATTGGTACTGTTGTGTTTCCATAACACATGTCACAAAAAACATAGGACTGAGTAATAGCGGGGAAGTTTCAGACAGGGCTGAAGAGTTTAGAGAGCGCAGATAGAGTACTGTAATCTATCTTTCCATATTTTATTTTCATTGCCTTGAATCTTTAATTAAGCCTGTATCAGCACCTGCTGTGTGTGTGTGTATACTGCACATATACTGTGTGGCTCTGAAAGCTGCTCTCGTGACAAACATGGCCTTTTGACCTCAGAACCAAACCCATGTTGGGGAATCCCGTCTGATGCTGAAACCTGTCTGGTCGGTTCATCTCTTCTTTGTTAGCGACCTGTTTTCTAGCAAACTGTCTTTATGGTTTGCCATTGTTTTAGCAAACGTACATAGTCGTTTTTCAAGAAGACAGGTTGTGATTAGACGCACTCTGATTTATTACAATTTAGTTACAACATATGTCCTGAACATCAAATGCACTGCTCAAAACTGCAAATTATTCTCAGTTTTGGAAATAATGTGAATCAGATTGAATGTCACTAGGGCACTATCTTTTCATTGGCAGTTTCTATATGAATAGCTACAGTAAGTGATTGATGAATAGATGGATGTAGCTTAAAAGCCTTTGAAGGAGTTGCTAATAAAGTATAAATTGGGTTTGAATATTGTCTGTTGTGTCAGTGTTATTTTAGTACCATTGAGATACAACCCAAATTCTGGAAATGTTGGAACGTTTTTTAAATTTGAATAAAATGAAAACTAAAAGACTTTCAAATCACATGAGCCAATATTTTATTCACAATAGAACATAGATATCATAACAAATGTTTAAACTGAGAAATTGTACAATTTTATGCACAAAATGAGCTCATTTCAAATTTGATGCCTGATGCACCAAATGTTGTCTATAGGTGAAAGATCTGGACTGCAGGCAGGCCAATTCAGCACCCGGACTCTTCTGCTACGAAGCCATGCTGTTGTAATAGCTGCAGTATATGGTTTTGCATTGTCCTGCTGAAATACACATCTTCTGGAGGGGAGCATATGTTGCTCTAAAACCTTTATATACCTTTCAGCATTCATAGTACCTTCCAAAACATGCAAGCTGCCCATACCGTATGCACTTATGCACCCCCATACCATCAGAGATGCTGGATTTTGAACTGAACGCTGAGAACACGGCGTCCGTGATTTCCAACAAGAATGTCAAATTTGGACTCGTCTGACCATAGAACACTTTTCCACTTTGAAACTGAGCATGACGGCGCTTCTGGACCATGTTCACATATGGCTTCCTTTTTGCATGATAGAGCTTTAGTTGGCATCTGCAGATGGCACGGCGGATTGTGTTTACCAACAGTGGTTTCTGGAAGTATTCCTGGGCCCATTTAGTAATGTCAATGACAGAATAATGCCGATGAGTGATGCAGTGTCGTCTGAGGGCCCGAAGACCACGGGCATCCAACAAAGGTCTTCGGCCTTGTCCCTTACGCACAGAGATTTCTCCAGTTTCTCTTAATCTTTTGATGATGTTATGCACTGTAGATGATGAGATTTGCAAAGCCTTTGCAATTTGACATTGAGGAACGTTGTTTTTAAAGTATTCCACAATCTTTTTATGCACTCTTTCAAAGATTGGAGAGCCTCTGCCCATCTTTACTTCTGAGAGACTCTGCCTCTCTAAGACATCCCTTTTATAGCTAATCATGTTACAGACCTGATGTCAATTAGCTTAATTAGTTGCTAGATGTTCTCCCAGCTGAATCTTTTCAAAATGTCTTGCTTTTTCAGCCCTTTGTTGCCCCCGTGTCAACTTTTTTGAGACCCGTAGCAGGCATCAAATTTGAAATTAACTCATTTAGTGGATAAAAGTGTAAAATTTCTCCATTTAAACATTTGTTATGTTATCTATGTTCTATTGTGAATAAAATATTGGCTCATGTGATTTGAAAGTCTTTTAGTTTTCATTTTATTCAAATTTTAAACACGTCCCAATTTTTCTGGAATTCGGGTTGTACTAATAGAGTTTTTATTAACACTTTGAATTAGATTTTATTTTTATACATTTTTAATATTTTTTTTTAAATATACATATTTTTTCTTCTTCTTCTTCTTCTTCATGCTAAATTTAGTTAAGGTTTAGTCATTTTTTGTGTTGTTTTTAAATCCATGAAATCCAAATCCGTATAGCTTTTATTAATTTTTATTCAAATTTAGTTTTTAGTAAATCACGATAAACTAAATGTTGCCTTGGAAATTACTTGAAATAAAATACATTTAAGCATATATATATATATATATATATATATATATAATTTTCTTTTCTTTTTTTCGGGTTAACATTTATTTTAACATCAATTAACATTTATTTTATTTCAAGTGATGCAAATGTTTATTTTAGGATTTTGGTTTAGTTAATGATAATAACCCTGTGTTGTATTACACTGGAGTAAGCAGTAATGTAAACTGTAGCTTCCTCCATCTCTCTTATAAGAGATATAAGCAGACAGCAGTGATCATCACTCTGAAGCTGTACTAACTAAACAAACAGCAGGTATGTCCACACTGGAACGCTGGTGACTAAAGCTTACGTCTCTGAAGAGCTGTCAGCGTTTTAGTACATACCGAGACAGTGATCTGTCTACATATTTCATATGTGTAGGCCGCTTGCGTGTGAGTGTATTAACTGCTATCTCAACTCAAGATAATCAGATAGCAAGATCTGCCCATATTGTACAAGTATTTAAATTTCAGTCGCAAACCAGATAGAAATCTTTGCAGTCATTGTGTAATTGCCAGCACACAACAACCTGCTGTACACAAGTCAGTGCAACAGGGCGTAACCTGCTCTGACTTTCTTTTCAAACGCTACCTGTGTCTGTACAAAGCAGCATAGCAAATGTGATTACTGTTCAAATTTCATGATCCACCTCACTAATAATAAACCAAAGTAGGATGGATTTCCCTTCCAGCCTTGAGCTCACTTCTGAAAGGTTACTTCAAACTTTATTCGCACCCTGTTCTTACTTCATAGAGCAGAAGAAATTGAAAGGATCGATACGACAGTGTTAGGTTGTATTGTGAGATGTGTAAACATTTAAAACTATTTCAGCATCATTATATGATGTATTATTATTGCACCATTAACCCCTGAAATCACACTGCAGAAATGTTTTGTCAGGTAACTTAAAGTGGTGACGGCTAAATTATTTGTAGAAATATTAAGTAGCATTCTCAATTTGTTCATTTAGTGTGGTTAATGAATACATTTTTATTTTTTATTTTTATTGTTAACCTTTTATGCAATTAATCGTGCCCTGTGACAGGAATTCAAACAATCAGAGCAGCCCTTAATTTAACTTAAAAAACACGGCGCTCATGGCATGAGATGCTTGAAAACAGTGAGATGCAGCGGCCAAAGATGTTTATCTGTGTTTACATGGAAAAATGAGTGATATGTTTGTGTTCAAGTATACAGAAATAAAACAAACACTATATTTACTTCTAAAAATGCGCTGTGAAAATACCCCCAAAATATTATTTAAAGCTATTTTTGTGTTAAATAAGAAAGTATTTAGTAGACATTACAAATGGTAGCTTTAGAAAGAAATATTTTATTTGATTCAACAAAATTTATTACACATAAACGTTTAGGCTACAATGGCCTAACATAATGTTTTTCCTCCTTCATGCGATGGAAGTCATTGGTAACCAAAACAGCTTTGTTGCCAAGAGTCTTCAAAATAACTTATTTTATGTTCCACAAAAGAAAGTAAGTCATTCAGGTTTGAGTAAATGATAATGTCTTTTTTTTTTCTTTTGGGTGAACTATAATTTTAAGTACAATTAAACTACATTTATATATATAGATATATATAGATATATATATATATATACAGTATATATATATATATATATATATACATATATATATATATATATATATATATATATATATATAATTTTATTCAATGATTGACAGTCCTATATTTAATATGATATAATTAACTTCACTACATTAAAGTATGCCAACAATTTTTAAGGGTCAGATAGAAATAAACTTTCATTATAGTTTTTACAGTCCAACAACCAGTGCTGGGTAGATTACTTACATATTATAATCTATTACTGATTCCAAATTATATGACAAAAATTGTAGTTAGTGACAAAATCCATTACATTACACATTTCAGGTAATATAATCGGACTACTTTCAGATTAATAATTTTAAAATAACAACAATTATAACAAAACACTTACTAAAAAAGATTAAATATTTAATTTGTTTGCCTGCATGTCATGTGAATGTGTTACTTTATTATTAATATATTTTCTTAAAGTCAATATAAAGTAAATATATTTGGTGAAAGAGGTTCACCTGACAAAAATGTTTTGGAAACCCTGCACTACATGCAAATTAGAAACAATGTGAATTTGTGCATTTTAATGTGTTCTATTTATGTGGTCTTACTTTGGATATCTGATGACGTAATCCATACCCATCACTGCCAATCACAACATCATGCACAAATACATTAAAATGGCACACGCGTAGCACAGAATATTGTTTGTGGACAAACCTGCTGCACTGATTTATCATATAAAATACATTAAAAACACAAATACAATAGTGAGCTGTGTATCAGGGTTGTTGGTTAGTTGGCTAAAATTAGACAGATTTAGGGACATCCAGTTTGTTATGTTCAGAGGCTCGTGAGGACAATAATGAAAAATATATCAATACCACACAGGATTTTTAATTATTTTGTGCTTATGAAGAAAACACACATATGCACACACAATTGGGACAGGACAATGAGGAGAAACATGCCTGACATCATACTGCGTGAATCAAATACAGCGTGCTAAAACAAGGACAAAAATAGATATGTTGAGATCAGGTATGGACAGACGTCAGTTTATCTTTTGTGAATAGCCACCCAATGGCAGAAATTTGTAACATCAGATCTGTTGGCCTTGCATAATGGCCCATGACTGAATTGTGTTTGGAGCAACGGGAGACATCGTCTGCACCTCCAGAGACTCCTGTACAGATATTTGCAGCTGAAATTTCAACTGCGCACCTATAGATACAGCCGTGCTGAATCCAGGCCAAAGACATGTGAGACGGTGTCGCTGCGGGTGGATTTTAGGGTGGAGTGTGCTGTAACAGTAAGAGATCATTCCAGCTCATATTCATGGCTGCGCTATTATTGTTATTATTATTATAATTACTTCAAAGGCTGCTCTTAAAAATGAGGCTGTTATCTCCTTTGATCTTTGTCAGATTCGTGTGCGTGGAAATAAACTGACCTGCCCTGTCATGATTTATCATGTTCATCACTTTATTACAATTTACTGGATATATCATGTAAGAAAGGCTTCCACCCATTTTTAGCTATAAAATACTTTTCGTATGGTTAAACACTGGATCTCATAATCACCAGTGAAGAGTTACTGGGAAGTGACCTGCATACTGACATCTTTGCTCATGGGCGTTTTTGTGAAAGCTTTCAATGGAAAAATGTTTTATTTACCAGCAGTGTCTAATTATGAGTATAATATTTTGGTGAGCACAGGCTGTGGAACATGAGAGTTGCTGTTTCAGTGTCATTTTTATGTTTTTATGTTTTTAAACCTTACCAGATTTGTCAAAGTAATTGCAATACAATTTTTCACCAAATCGTACAGCCCTATTCAACTCCTAACCCCTAAAATAACAGGTAACCTGATGTGGTGACATCTACATTCATTTTCTAAAATATTGTTTAATTAAATCTGTCGATTTATGTTCATTTAGTGTGGTTAAAAAATGTATGTTTTTATTGTTAACACATTTTACGCAATCATTCGTGCCCATGACAGAAATTCAAACAATTAGTGCAGCTCTTTTTTTAGCTTAAAAACGGCGCTCATTGCGTGAGATGCTGAAAAACAGCGAGACGCCGTAAACCGAGTGTTTACACGAACAAACAAATGATATGTTTGTTTTCAAGCCTATGTAAATGTTATATTGACTTCTAAAGCCATTTAAAAAATGTTTTATATATATATATTTAATTATTTACCATGATTGGCATTTCTTCATGTAGTATCATTTCTGAGCAAATCATATCAGTTTAATTCAATGATAGATTTTACAATTAAAATTTGATATTTCTATATTTATTATGATTGAAATAACTTCATTAAGGCATACCAGCAACATGTTTTAGGGTCAAACAAATCATGTAGAAATAACTCTTCATGATGCAACCACAATGTATTCCAGACTGACAAATTTCAAACACATGCACTAAAATAACAAAATAATACAATATGATTTTTGACTAAATTGTACAATTTGAATGAATTCTTTGACCTCAGCAGGTTATTTGTGGTTTGTGAGTGCATCAGGTGTGCAATCACTCCACACTACTTGGCAGAAAACTTGGATCTCAGTTGTAGGCAGATGGCTGGCAGCTTTTTTATGACAAATTGCTGATAGTGGGAAAGTTATTCTCTCGCACGCCTGTCAGGACAGAGATGGTGTTCTACTGCCAAGTTGTCACTAACAGTAATTGATAAACCATAACTGTAGATAGACTGCAAATGTTGAAATGATCTGATGTCCTCATGAGAAACAGTTACTGTTCAAATGGCCTTCTTGCCTTAAACTATTAACTGTGGAAAAATGATAAAGGCATATGTGGGTTTTTGACATTTTTTTTGTCCCATGTTGGCTCAGTATTTGTGCAGTACAGCAAACAGCAACAAATGCTGCGACAGTATGCAGTCTATCCTGCTTAGTTTAAGATTGCAACATTAACATTGTTATTGAGCTGAATTATGACATTATTGTATTCTGTAGAGCTGCTTTACAGCTAAAACGGAATTTATTTCACAACTGATAAATTTATAGCAGTTAACACTGTTATTTAATTGTTTGTTATGAAGCTGCTTTCACACAATCTGTATTGTATAAAGCGCTATATAAATTAATCAGAAGTTCATTCACTTAGAAAACTTGAGTTTATTGAGGGGAAACTCTTACTTAATTGCGAATATGTGTTCCCTATTCTAAAGTGTTACCCTTAAACTAAATGAAAATTAGAAATATTGCCAGAAAACAAATTTTTTATATCAATTGAATTTTTATTGAATTTTCAGTAAATGTTTCTTATGTTTTTAGTTTTAGAGTTGTTAAACACTGTCACTGCAGACCTCACAGCTGGAACAGTCCTAACATCTCAATGATTTTGAAGCGTGTTTGCTCGTCTCTCGCTCACCTGAGGAGTTCACTGAAATCACAGCCTGTTCCTGCTCTGGCCGAGGCTGTTTTGACATGCGGGTTGTTATTGTAACTTTTGTTGCTAGGCATCAGGTGCGTCTGCGTAGCGACGCTGGCAGAGGCGAGGGGTCATAAGGTCGTGGAGGATGCGACTCATTGTGGTTTGTGGAAGCTGCCAGGAGGGCGTGACGGCCACGGCACGCTATACATGCTCAGACACTCTCGTCTGTTTACTGCCGCTGCAGCAAGAAAACATGTGTGCCACCTCTCAGAACTCTTCTTCTTCACTTGAATCTGTCTTTTTTAATTGTTTTTTTGAGTTTGCAATTCTCTCGTAGCACAGAATATTGTTTTGGACAAACCTGCTGCACTGATTTATCATATAATGATCTCAGAGAGTTCATAAGTCTACTAATCAGTAATTAAAAATGACATTCAAATTCTGTCGTGTCATCATTTGCTCACACTCATCGTTCTCAAACCACAACAATATCCTCAGGAACACAACAGAGGATTTATTTACTCGACTCTCTTCCGTATGAAGAGCAGTGTCGGGGAAACGCATGACAAGTAATGGGAGTTACGCAATCAGATTACTTTTTTCAAATAAAGTAATGCATTTCTTTTAAATTTACAAGAAAATATCTGAGTCACTTTTTCAAATGAGTAATGCCAGTTACTGGCTATTCCTCAAAATGAAGAAAAACAGTGAAATTTAAACTCAGAATATGACACAAAATTGCAATAATTAAATACATTAAATAGCAAAATTATCCTTTATGTATTTAATCCCAATTTAATAGCCAATGTCTTTGCTGCTGACCTTCGATGACTCAATTCAACCATACGGATAAGCAAAAATGACTTTAGATAAACATAACATTTTTGTTTTCATTTTTTCTTGCTGAAGAGTGTTGAACTTTCTTCTCCTGCATCTTTTACTTCATCTAATCCAGAACGGCAGCACAGTTTAAAGGTTTGTTTGAGCTTTTTGAATTTACATTTCTGTCAGCCTGAGGCTTATTCATTTCACTTTTGGTGTGAAAGTGCTTTAACATTTGCCAAAAACAAGCAAGACTAGCCCAGATGAGAAAACGTTTCTGTAAAAAGTAACTTAGTAATGTAATTAGTTACTTTTTTGGGGAGTAACACAATATTGTAATGCATTACTTTAAAAGAAACTTTCCCCAACACTGATAAAGAGAAAATCAAGTATCAAAAAAAATCAAGACACTAGATTTGTGTGATGAATAGACCAAAATATTAATACAAATCCATGTTTCCAGCCAAAAATGACCAGCCTTTCAAAAACTGCTTGTAAATCTCTCTTGTTGTCTTTCAATTAGCACAGGTTTTGTATTTCTTTTAGAAACGGACTGATCATAGGCCTCATTAACCTGAGCTTATGCACAGTTTTTGAGTGAAAAAGCATTATTTGTGGATAATTTGAATTGGCAATGTTCACTCAAAAACTGCAAAAGGTCAGATCAACGAGGCCTGCGATCAAGCAGTTTAAAAAAGAAACACAAGACCTGTGCTAACTGAAAGAAAACAAGTTGATGGAAAGATTGAACCTAATATTGAGTAGTAATATATCATAACGAGAAATTTATGAGCAATTTTTTTGTAGGCTGGTCATTTTTGACCAGGAACACCACAAGTGTACCAAAAACAACCTCCACAAATTACAAACAAATAAACAAATAAAAAATAAAAACAAATGGGGGGAATTTCTTTAATTCAATGCAAAAAATAAAATAAATAAATAAATCCTCTCCCGGTCAAAATGACTCAAACACAACATGGGCGTTATTGATTATCTTGTCATTGATAATCTTCATCTCCTCTGTAGCTGAACTCAAATATGATGATGCATCTGAACGCAGATGATGATAATCCACACCGAAATCAGAGAATTTCACAAAGCACCAGAAGACTGGAATATGGTATGGACTATTTTTTATGAAATTTTCTTCCTTTGTGTCCTACGGAAGACAGTAAGTCATACAGGTTTAAAATAAACTCTTCCTTTGAGTAAATTTAAATTAAGGAGAAGTCCATGCACCTGTTGTTATTATTATTTGCGAGTGACTCAATGACCTTACGGGAATATGCAAAGGAAATCAAACTCCTCCAGCAGGCCTAACCGGATTAATGCTTTACATTTAAATGAATCAGCTTCTGCCCTTCCTGGTTGCTGTTGTCTAATTCATTACTTATTTAAATGAAAGGAGAAATCCAGTGTCTTCTGTTTGATTCTTTTAGGTGCATCAGCTTCTGTAATGCATTGTTTAGTGGGACCTGACACTCACCTGACTAATGAACAACCAACCAAAACGTCACAATAAGCTGTTTAGATGAGATTCATAATCTGATTCATAAATTACAGGAATGGATATTGAGGCCCAAGGGGTTATTCATTCACGAGGTATATTTACTAAGGAAGTCGCTTATTTAATAAATTATATGTAGGTTAATTAACCATGTAACATTAAACCACAATTTGTATCAGTGTTTGATGAGAAATGCTCTCAAAGGAAGTTAATTCAGATACATTACATTTTGTGGCAGGTGAAAAAAAATCAATAGATATTAAAATCATTGTATTGTTTGTGTTATTTCTGTTTCACTGAACGTGTAAGTCTAGCACCTATGATCACAGCAGAAAAATAGTAAGGCAATTGTCATTTTTTATCTCAAGAGTTCAGACTTTTTTCCTTGCAATTCTGAGAAAAGAGTCCGAATTGTGAGATATAAACTCAAAATTGCAAAATATAATTCAGAATTGCAAGATAGAAAGACATCATCTCAGAATCATGAAATATAACGTCAGAATCCTGAGATTTGTGACATATATTGTAAACTCAGAATTGTAAAATATTTACATTTAATCATTTAGCAGGTGCTTTTATCCAAAGCGACTTACAAATGAAGACAGAATCAAGGATATATAATGTTAAAATTTCAATATAGCCAGAACTGTGAGATATAAAGTCAGAAATTATGAGATATGTCAAAATCGTGAGATATAAATTCAGAATCGCTATATATAAAGTCAGAACTGATTTAAACTCAGAATTTTGAGATATTGACTTATAATTGCACGTTATGAAGTTAGAACCGCAACATATAAAGTCAGAATTGTGTATTTAAACTCAGAAATGCAAGATATCATCTTTTGTAAACAATAATCTTTGTTTACATCTCGAAATTCTGAGTTTAAATCTTGCAAATCTGACTTTTTCACAGAACAGCAAAAAAAGATCTGAATTGCGAGATAAAAAGTTGCAATTAAATGTTGTTTATCTCATGGCGGAACTAAGCTTCCATAAGCACTGAAGTTGACAGCGATCCGTTTAGTGATGTGTGAGGCCAGGAACTCGTGTGTCTCGAGTCGCTGAAGAGTTCTTGTGTTCCTTCTGTGCATTTTCTTCAATTCTGCATGGAGATGGATGTCTTTGGCCAATCTGTCACGTCTTGTTGTTTTTTAGCATCTCCCGCTATGAGTACGACATTTTTAAGATGCTGTGTCTGGTTATTCGAAGTTGTGTTCCTTCCAAATAGTTTTTAACCAACGCATCGTGTGTGAAAAACATGATGATTCAGGGATGATTCAGAACAGACTCGAGTCGCTCCAATGGTATGAGAGTATTTTTATAGTTGTGTTATTTTTAATCTTTGTGGAATATACGTCAAGAGGAATGATACACTGCATTTAAGTGATCAGTCACAGTTTGTTATGTGTCTTTTAGGTTATCTGAGATTTATTAAACCAAAACCGTGGGAATGCTGAGCAGAGTCTGGAAAAGACCTAAATGTCTACTTTACTGTGTTTTACTAAGACTAGTTTCATTTGGATGTTTTTTGAAACTTGATCCACTTTTGAAAATTACTTTATCATTACCTTATCATTCTATCAAAAATAGAAATTATGTAGAAACATATAGAAATGACTTGTTTCACAACCTTGCACAACCATATGCTCAAATCCTAAAGCCTTTCTTTTTACAGAAAACCTTTGAGTTTCCACCAGGGTTGTTATAGTTTACTAAAATTAGAGCTATTCAAAAATTAAAAAATTTTGTCACTTGAAAATAAATAAATGTTGACTGAAATATGTGGCCCTGCAGCACAAAAGCAGTCATAAGCAGCTCAGGTATATTTGTATCAATAGCCAACAATACACTGTATGGGTCAAAATTATACATTTTTCTTTTATCTCAAAAATCATTAGGATATTAAGTAAAGATCATGTTCCATGAAGATATTGTGTAAGTTTTCTACAGTAAATATCTCAAAACTTAATTTTTGATTAGTAATATGCATTGCTAAGAACTTCATTTGAACAACTTTAAAGGTGATTTTCTCAATATTTAGATTTTTTTGCATCCTCAGATTCCAGATTTTCAAATAGTTGTATCTCAGCCAAATATTGTCCGATCCTAACAAACCATACATCAATGGAAAGATTATTTATTCAGCTTTCAGATGAAGTATACATCTCAATTTCGAAAAATTAACACTTAAGACTGGTTTTGTGGTGCAGGGTCACATATAATAATAAAATATAAAACAACTTATTTTATTTCAACTTGTTCCCAAGGCAGCATTTCTCATGTTCATTAGTTTAACTAAAATAAGCTGAAACTAAAATTAAAATAATAAAAATGATACAGACATATGTTAATTTAAAAAATACAAAGAAAAAAAACACTAAAATTTAAATAAAAACTGAAAATATAAAATAAAAACTAATTTAAACAATCTGCTGTTCCAAAAAAAAAAAAAAAATTCCAGCGTCACAAAACAATTTTCTGCAGCGCTCCAGTTCTCGTTCGGCGTCATGATCTGTAAACAAGTGAATATGAGCAGGACCACACAGTTTCTGACTAATGCCTCTGAGAACGACTGCATTCAGAGATTTCTCTATTCTGAGGTCTCTGACCAACTGGCCCGTCCCAGCAGGGAAAAGCACAGCAAACTTAGCCCCTCATCTGGCCTGCCGTGAGCGTCTCTGAGAGGAATCTAGCGCTGACCTTCTGCTAATGACAGCGGCTGTACGCTCAGAATCACTGTTAATGTCCGGCACACAGGGATGAGTGATGAGCTGGAGTTATTTTGGGCTGGCATGAAGTGCTGTAGCAACCCTCTCTCACAAACATCATTCTGGCGTCACTCTCATTACGCACTTCACTCTGCTGTCCTACGCATGCAGTTTATGCTGAGGATTCCAGTCCTGACCCCAGTTCAGCAGACAGCTCGCCATATTTACTACTTTTTTTGTATTTTTAGATTAAATTGTTGAAGAAATTACATATATGCATACTACACACACACACACACACACACACACACACACAGTTATGGGAAAAAAAATAAGACACCGTGTGAAAATTCTACATTTCTCTGGATTTATGGTTTATAGTGTTTGAGTAAAACGTCATTTTTGTTTTATTACTTTAACTACTGATGACATTTCTTTCTAGTTTTAAAATAACAACAACAAAAAAACAACGTTTATATTCATTTTTTAGACAACACAATACCAATGTTTTAACTTCAGAAGAGTTCAGAAATCAATATTTGCTGGAATAACACTCATTTTCAATTACAAAAAAGAAAACGTGGTCACACTTTATTTTAAGGTTCAATTCTCACTATTAACAAACTATTAACTACCACTTTTGCCTCAATAAACTCTAATTTGCTGCTTATTAATAGTTAGTAAAGTAGTTGTTAAGTTTAAGTATTGGGGAGGATTATTGATATAGAATATGGTCAAGCATAATATGTGCTTTATAAGTACTAATAAAAAGCCAATATGTTATTAATAAGCAACTAGTGAGAATTGGTCCCTATACTAAACTCTTACCAAAAACATTTATTTTGAAAAAATAAAAAAAATAGAGAGAGACAATATTTTTATTTGAAGAAATGTTATCAGACAAATATTAACATTTTACTCAAATCCATACCTAGTTAATCTAGAGAGAAATTCTCTCGGTAACACTTTATTTTAGGGTCTCTTAACTTATTAGCATGCATATTACTAGAATATTAGCCATTTATTAGTAGTAATTAAGCACATATTAATGCCTTATTCTACATGACCTTATTCTACATCTCTAATCATACCCAATACCTAAACTTAACAACTACCGCTCTCTCTCTCTCTATATATAGTATATTGTATTGTATGCATATATACTTTTTGGACAGCACATTCTATCTTTTATTGCAGTGTTTTTTTGTTTGAATTTTTCTCTCCAGTAGTTCTCCTACAGCGTGTCAGAAGTGAGTGACTGTATTGTGAATGCGAAACCCTGCGACCTTGTTTCTGAGGGGCATCTACTGTAGGAACAAGCACACACACGCATAAGCCACAAAGCACGTGAAATTACAGTGGACAAAGCCTTAGGCATAAAAGCTTGTTATGAGGAGGATAAAATGGCTTATGCACGCACAATGTGGCGAAACTGCTAAAAACATTCTGAGTGTGTCATGTCTAGTGTCACAATAAAGGGTTTCAACACTTCAGCAAATGTTACATCTATTCTTTAATTCGTTTGACTCTAACTGAGTCAGACTGTCACTGAAGCCTAAAAGCTGTTCATGTGACACTGAATCTCACAAAAACATGCCCAGGTCCACTTCACAGCAAAAAAACCCAAAAAACTGAAAGACTGTAAAATGTATAAAATGAAGTATTTTTAGCATCATTAGGACTTTTGCATGAGAATTAAGTACATCCACCAAACACTGACAGCAACTATGACTTATATTAGGAGTGTCAAAAGGTTAAAAATAATTACAATTGACTTTTTGTAGTAAACGCCTAAGCACATTAAGTTACTAAAGGAAAGTAAAAAAACAAACATATTTTAGGTTTGGTGTTAATTGTTACTGGCTGTTGGAAAAAAATAAAATAAAAAGAAATAAAAAGAAAGAAAGAATGGGAAACACTTCAATAATGAACCCCATTTTACTTCTGAGTTGTTTCATTTTATTATTATTATTATTATTATTTTATTCATTTTTTTGCAATACTATTTTTTTATCAATGTATTTTTTTGACATTATATTCTATTTAATGTAATACAATAATATACAGTGAAATGACTAAATTAATATAATACAGTGAAATCTGCATAATATATTATAATTTTATTAATTTAATTTTTTTTTTTAATATACAATTCAATATCAGGCTTTAAAGTAATATTATTTCTTAAATACAATATGACTTAGACATGCTTCTTTAAGTGAAAAATTCAGTAATTTCCTCATACTATCAAATGTGTGCCAGTGTTATTTTACTATCGAGATACTATTCTATTTTTTTTGTTAATATTTTGTTAATATTTATTTTGCAATTAAATTAGATTTATATATATATATACTGCTTTTGTGTTAATTACATTTAAAGTTTTAGTAATTTGGTTGTGTGTTTTTCTCTTCTTTTTTTTTTTTAGTTTTGTTGTTTTTAAACAGTTTTTTAGTTTTGCTTTTATTCATTTTTATTTCAGTTTTGGTTTTAGTTATTTTAGTATATTATAATAAACTAAATAAAGATTTTGCCTTGGAAACTTGGAAATTTCTGTTAACATTTCTTTTATTTCAAGTATAAAAAAGGTTTTTGACACACTGATTGCATTTATTTCTAATCATGCATCCTTTGAATAAAAATAAAACATTTAAAGAAAAATCATAAAGCTGACGTAGGTCTTCCTATCTTACATTTGTAACCTATTATCCTATTCCCTAAAATATCCCAGTTTTTCCCAAAGGAGGTTTGTAACTCGGGTCGGCCGTCTGATTTTAGGTGGCTTTAGTGGTAACAGGGTGGTCCGCTTCTGCCTACAGACTCAATAAATACAGCGTTGCTCTTCAGGCCCAAACATTCACAGCAATTTATAGGTAGAGAAGTATAAATACTGCAGACGATTACTCTGATAAGCGTCTGGATGCGTCCTGTATTTCACCTCTATTATGACAAACCAGGATAATCTGAATTAAAAATCCTCTCTGTGTGAATGCAAGGAATTTGACGCGGGACGTTTTGGGTTCACTCGAGGTCCAGACACACGGGACCCTACAGACCAAGTGTCCTAAAAGCAGCCGTCCGTCTCAGAAACAGACACAGGAAGAGGGAGAAATGCACGTAATTTGGGAGGTCAAAGGTCAGACTCACATGGTCATGCCTGCTGCCTCAGACAAACAGAGAGGCTGCAATTATGCACTTAGCCAACAATCATCCCACATCGAGCCAGATGCAATTTCAAAGTCCAGAACACACATATGTTCAGATCGGGCGTCATCTGCTCAGAATTACGGCTCTGTGTGGATCCATGCACAGAAAAGCTGAGTTATTATTTGTTGTGAGAGACTGGATGCATAATCAGACACATTAATCGAGCCTATGCCCGCTGACCATGAAAGCTCATCAGATGATCCGGAGACACCGACTTCTGCTGCTGACCAGTGTTTGCTGCACAAACAGATCAACACAGGGTTTCATTGCGCCCCCTGCTGACACGCTCAACAAACACAGCCTTTAACTACAGATTCATGCAGCTGCATAGACCTCAGTGTGAGTGCAGTGAAAATAATTCTTTTATTTTATTATCATTTTATATTCCATTATTATTGTTTTTCATTACTAATGATATTATGAGCTTAACAATTTGGATGAAAAGTTGAATTTGAAAATGTCTCGGCAATTGGTTTGTCTTGCTTTAAAAGAGCATCACTGGATCTGAACAGAGATCCTACACATTTACTTCTGTTATCACTCCTTCATAATTGCTGACATTTCTTTCAGGTTTTTTATTTATTTATTTATTTATTTTTTGTAAAAATACAGTGTAAGACACAGAAATGGCATTATTAATTATATTATAATATTTAGCCACTTAATAGGGTCTATTTTTGCACCCTTCTCTTTTGCCAGAACTAAGTATTGAAATAATATAATAGAAATAATATGTATTGAAATAATAATAATAATAATAATAATAATAACAAATTACCCAACCTCAGCAAACAAACCCAAAACCAAAACATTATAATTACTGACACTTCCTAAATATTTATTATTCATTTTATATCATTTATTTTAAATGCTTTTCACATCCTAAAACTTTCTATTCTTTTTATGAGAAAAGAAATCTTGACCACACCGTATGTCTTAATATCATGCACTGTAAAAAAAATATATATGTGACCCCGGACCACAAAATCAGTCATGAGGGTCTTTTTTTATTTATTTATTTTTAAATCTGAATAAATAATCTTTCCATTGATGTATGGTTTGTTGGACAATATTTGGCTGAGAGACAACTATTTGAAAATCTGGAATCTGAGGGTGCAAAAAAAATCAAAATATTGAGAAAATCACCTTTAAAGTTGTCCAAATGAAGTTCTTAGCAATGCATATTACTAATCAAAAATTTAATTTTATATATTTATGGTAGGACATTTACAAAATATCTTTATTTAATATCCTAATGATTTTCGGCATAAAAGAAAAATGTATAATTTTGACCCATACAATGTATTGTTGGCTATTGCTACAAATATAGCTGTGCTGCTTATGACTGCTTTTGTGCTCCAGGGCCACAAATGATCAATAAGTCAAGGCAACATATATAACAAAATAATTTTCAACCAACTTCAACTTTCATTTTTTAAGATTCAACTAGACGATATTTGAGCTGAAATGGCTTGTTGAGGCAGTTTGATAACATAAACAATTGAAGGCAGGAACTGAGTTGAAGTTTTTAAGTTAAATCAGTTGGAAAGTTTTCACAGTGTGGAGGGACGATACAAAATTTCACTAAAATCTTTTTATTTGCACGATATTATATTATGCAGATATTCAGCATAAAATGTTGGAGACAAAATTAGAAATTTGATAATTGGCCTTTGTGAGCTGGATTATGACACTGGTATTTTAACAGTGATTTTATAGTGGCTTCATATAGATTCAGTTCCACAGTTCAGCGGTGATTATGTTTTAATGCTCCAGGTCATTAACTCAAATTCTTAACAGTATATATCTAGCTGCTTACATCCTTGTGTAGAAAAGACACATCAGGACTTCTGTCAGGTCGGTGATATCATGCATGAATGTAAAATGAATCCACACTGAAACGGCCAGAGCCAGCCATCAGTCAGATGAAATCAGGATCCGCCTCGTTCCTAATCTGCGAGATTATCGCACAGCCAGCGAATGTAAGCAAACACTCCGGACATTAATGTAATGATAACCATGTGCTAATGCCCGTTTCCCAGCGGCGCTCAGCTCGAGGCAAGCTCTGAAGCAGCGCCGCATCTAATCTGGTGCCACACGAGGAGCTGGGCTTATTGTTCTAACCCAGGTTGTTAAAATCCCAGTGTTTCTGTGCAAACACGGCTGCAGTGCCGCCCTCTGCCATAAACCACGGCCGTAAGCCTCGCTTAATGGAAGCACAATATTAGCGCAAGCTCAGCGCCGTGTGCTTTCCAATCTGAGCGTTTTGCACTAAGCGTTCTCACAGGGGCTGTTAGGTGACAGTATTCGACTCTGTGCTCTGTTCAGTCCTGTTTGACAGAGAGTTTCTCTGTGTGAAGAGTTCACACTCAATACAACAGCAATCACTGCGCTGTCCGACAGACACAAACCTACAAATCCAGCACATTTAAGACGTTATTTCACCAGCACGTGTTTGACATTTAACTAAAAGCTATGACCCAAAACTACTGGTTAAGGTAATGCGATTTACTACATTTGATCCATAAGTAGGCCTATCTGCATACAGTCCAATAATTCAAGCAACTGAAATAAAGAATAAGACTGACTGTCGTAAGCCATGAAAGCTGATATTAATAAGAGTTTAGTGATGCTGCATTTAAACAAGCCAAAATCTCAAAAGTTTTCTTGTTCAGTATTTAGATATATAACAATAATTTCAACTGATGATTTTTGTTTTGCATAGTATAGAAGAACTTTAAAAAAAATAGTGTAATGCATTATAAAGGTAACAATAATGTAAGTTGTGATGAATCTTTTCATAAATAATTATTGCCAACGTTAAAATGCATTAGAATATTTGAAGTTTTAAGGCACAACAAAATAGATGTTATTATGGTTACAATTACTTATGAGATCATACAATGCATACAATATTATATATATATATATATATGCATTATATATAAAGGCTTTAAGTGTTACCAAAAAACCACAAGCTATTGAGGTACTATATACGTTAACGTCATAATTTGCTATAAAGCTGCTTTGAAACGACATTTATTGTGAAAAATTTTATAAAAATAAATATGATGCGAATCCTCATTTGCATATGGAGCCCTCTAATTGATCTTTATATTGATGATTAAAGGACGTTTAATGCTTTAATATTTGAAATGAAGCATTATGAAAACCTCATGTGGAAAATCCCCAAATAGAGCACAACGTCTCTCCAGCTATTGTTCATTACAGACTGCCTGATAAACACTGGAAAGCACAAATTTCATGTCATTTATCATGTAAAAAGAGAGAAGAAAAAAGGCGTGTGTGGTCTCATGTGTTCAGGCACGTGTTTGCTTTTGGATGTTTCATCTTTCATTCGTAGATTAAGGTGCACATTATCAAAAAACCACAAAATACTTATCATTTTACGGTCTCATGTTCTCACCAATCTCAGCCGCTTAAGACACACCAGCCCTAACGCAAGTATGGGATCAATAAAGCTGGCTTTGCTACTGATAAAAGCCTGTATTTCAGATTTGTCCAGGAATTACTGGGGATTTAGATCTCGGCGGTTATTTATAAATACCAATTATTTGCAGATACCTTAACTAGCAGACAAAGAGTTACATTAAAGCAAGCTTAAAGTCAATAAAATCTAAATCTGACAGACCAAATATAGGGATAAAACAATCAGTATCAACAGTACTCAAACAAATGTATAAATTAACAAAGATTAGATCAAATAAAAACTAGCAATCTACATGACAATGCTGCTTGGTACATTTAACAACTTTTTTTTCTTAATATGAAATATTCAAAATATCCAGTGGATTTGGGCTAATATGCTGAATGTTCAAACCTAAAAATATAAAATGATAAGGTATAGCTAAATCTGACAAAATGTCCCAAAACCTCCTTTTGGGGACGTCCTTGTTTGTAATAACTGTTTAAAAATAAAATAAATACTTTTTTTTTTTTTTTAAATTATAAAAATGCAAAAAGATTTCTGTTGGGGTTACAGTATTTATAACTAGCTGTATATAAAAAATACTAGAAGTCTGCCCCCCATTTAGATAATGAAGTAAATGTGTGTGTACTTAACCTATACTTAACCATATTTTGTGCCTAAAAGTGAGCTAAAAATAAATAACAAAATTAAATGAATACTTAAAAAACTAAAAATGCAGAATGTTATGGTAGTTTAAAACAATGCAATGTCCCTATTTAGATAGCTAAGTAGCCTTTTTTAATTTAATTTTAATTTATTTTTTTATTTTTTTTATATTTATTTTTTTTCTTGAAAATGTCTTTACCTGCAGCACAGAGTTGTTCACACATGAACTAAAACTGTTTAAAAAGTCTGCTGGACTTAGTTTGAAGAAACCAAAGAAGTTTGCGCAAAATTATACAGTGTTTACATTGTTGGGATGGGGAGCTAAAAAAGTAAAGTTAAGAGAGAGATATGAGGGAAAAAATCAATGGAATGTCAAAAATGCAGTGGACTTTAATTCTGAAGGCTCTAAACGTGATCCGAAGCAATTTAGCCCAGTAACGGCTGAAACCTGAGCGTTTCTGAGAGATTAGCTTTCTAGATTCTCAGGAATCCACCTTGTGATTCTAACAAGCCGCAGGTAAATGTTGTAGGACACTATCACAGCCAACACGAATCCCAAAACTATCCGGTGTAGTCTGAATCTATAGGTGAGAGGAAAGAACACAGGGATCTGGACTCTGTGCAAATATTAGTTCAGGTGTCGCTGCCCTCAGACCATCAAGGCCACGTTCACATGAGCTTTAACTCGCAACAAGAGACCTGCAAAACTCGCTGCCGGCTCCCAGAAAGCCATGAGCTCATTAGTTGCGTTGTTTATTGAACGTCACCACAAAGCATCTTCCCCCAAATACCCGTGTGGGTCCCAGAGGTAATTTGGCTAAGTGCAGTGTTTATGCTAACTAACTAGCCCCTTGATGTTCATCCACTTACTGCAGTCGTGCATCGACTAGCCTTTCAAGGTAAGCACCAATCAAGTCCTGTATAACTTTCATCAAGCTATCGGACCAAGTCCTTCACACCACCAAAGTGTCCCATTTCTCAGGTATCCGCGCCTCCTTGTGCTTATCTTGTCTTGAACTCGCCAGTATTTGCGCTGAATGTCAAGGCGCGCCTGGGTGGTCGTGTTATCTACGACATGTCGTTCCCAGAACAAGTGGAAATGCAAAGCAAATGCTTCGTTTCAAAAGAACGAGCACATCGCGTCGAGGGAATTCAAAAGCAAGTCGTATTGCAAAGTGTGTTGGGCAACTCGAAGAAATGACGCCTACTTACATTCCTCAGCTCAAAATTATGTTGATTACTCAGGAACGAGCTACTTTTTCCAACAAGAGGCCATAATCAAAGCGCTCTCCTAAAATCTCCTTTCTCTCAGTATGAGGCAATGGCAAGTCAGATGCACTGGGGAAGTGGTTTATTCTGGAGGTACAGCTACAGAACGAGTTTTGTACTCAAATGTTTAGCATATACATACTGATGGTTTTCTAGTTTTCTTAGTTGTGTTTAGTGTAAATCTATCTGCTCAAGCTCACACTGTTAAAAAAAGCTCTAAACCTGAAATATTCAGATTTTTAAGTTCCTCAACTATTGTCTAAACAATTGCAACACTATTTTGTTTTGTCAGTTTGAACTTGTTCATTCACTAAATGCAAAATGTCTCACTCTGCCGATAAATTTGAGGCAACTACAGATTTCGGTAACACTTTATTTCGATAGTCCACTTTAGATATTCTACTAACAGTAAGTAACTTTGCAACTACATGTCAGCTAGCAGTCATTAGAGTATTAGTAGACTGTCTGCTAAATATCTCCTAACACTTTATTTTGATGGGTCCAGTACATACTGACTATCAGAAACTTTGCAAGTATATGTCAACTTATTCTTGTTCACCAAACATTCAGTTAGAAACACAATAAACTGATCTATCAGTTTGGTAGCCGTATATGTAGTTTTATAGGACGCTTAATAAATGAAGTCAGCTATCTTTCTTTCTGAAAGCACATTCACATTACAAAGCAAAGATATCTGGGATTTAGTTTTGATGCATAAACTTTAAGAACGGTGACAATCAACAAATGTAAAACTATGTGCTCTGAGCATCACAGCAACAAATAGCTATCAGCAAAATAAAAAGTCAGCAAACAGCGAAATAATCCTATTGCTGCAGTGCATGCTGGGAACTCACAAACCCACAAGAGTTCAGAAGTTTTGTTCAGTTTTAAATTCTTCCTTCAGTCAACTAGTTGACGCAACATTTGGTGGGATTCATGGGCTGACGTGGGTTTTTATGTAGTTTCAAGTAGTTGACATTTCATGACTCAAAAGATGCTGTAAACTGGAAAATATGTAGACTACAGTGTGTAGTCTAGCTAACCTCCTTTAAAACTATTTTAATGATGAGTAGCTTGGCAAACCTTGGATTTTCCTTGGAGTTTCCTGACACAGAATAGCACCACGGAAAGACTGATATTGCTTCATAATATGTATTTGCATGTTGTTTTGATCAGGATGGCTGTTGTTGCTGTTTCAGTGTGTTCAGGACAGAGATTCACTCTCATCCGCTCGTGAAGCTCAACACTGGGAATCCATTAAACTGCTGTAAACCAGCCGCATTCACTCCACGCACACACATCGCTTCAATCTCAACTCGAGAAACAGAGAGCCATCATTCTTTCCATTTACCCTCTTCACTTTTTATTTTTGGACAACAAATAACGCAGTTGCAGTATGTAGTGTTACAAGCCTCTGAGAGCCTCATGGGAAACGGCAAGTAAAAGACCAAGTCTCATTTGCGAACTACTTCAGAATAATCAACGTCTGGTGACTAAAATGGTAAACAAATGAAAAAGCTCTTATATTTGAGCTTCGTCTTTGTGTGGATTCCAGCTCTGCTCAATCTGGACAATCTCAGCCATCTTCATGATGCTTTTAAACGCAATTGAAGGAGTTTGCATGCATGTTGCACATTTTTGCATGCATGTTGCATATGCACTCCAACTCATGCATTAAATAAAAAAAACTTGGCAAAATTTATATTTGCATGCAAAACTTTTTGCAACCCGTTTTGAGATCCCGAGAGTGTCCAGACGTCTGACTGTGCTGTTTGTGCTGGCTGAGACGGACAGAGGCGCTCGACGCTGTCGCCATCCCATGTTCCCTCATTCCTAGCCTGTGCCTTTGGGCTGGTGATGATGGTGATGGGGTTGTTCTTGCAAATCCATTTCCTGTCCTCCACACCCACACTAATTAGATATTTGGGTGGCCCTGTTTATTGACTTTGCTGAAGAACGGTGGATTATATTAACATTTGCACACCGCTTTCTCAGCAGTGCAGCATTACTGGGTCCGTCCCAAGAGAGCTGTTGGAGACGGGAGGGAGCGATGTGATTGGGAAGGGAGGGAAACGAGCCACGGCCGCCGCTTTACTCTGACCGTCTGTACAACAAAACGTCATAGTGACCGATTTCTTAAAAGCTGCACTTTTATTAGCACCTCATAACACACAGAACTAATACAGATTTATGTGATCGGAAGCTAGAAGCTAAATTGTAATTCATTGTAACATATTTTTGTTTTCTTCCCAAAAAAGCAAACAGCAGGCTGTATAGCATTTATTACTGTTCTTTTAAATTAGCCGATACTGAAAACATATCGCTTGCTTAATTTAACTGCATATTCATCAGTTGGAATATAAGCTCTTAAAGTAGAATTAATAAAGAGATTAAAAATTTAATAAATTTAGCATTAAAGATAGAAAAGAAATTCAGAATTTTTTTGTATGTTTTCTTTTTTTTGTATGGAAGTATGTTTTCCTGTTGTCTTTCAATTTACACTTTCATAAAAATGTTTGTAATAAAAATAATTTGTCTGCCAAATTAGGCCACGATGGCTGAGTTAAGCTTGAAGGTGTTTGAATATTAAATTCAACAATATATTACAAATGTGTCTGCATCATCTAATTTCCTCAAAGCTCAAATGAAGCTTCATTTCTGAATGAGATTTGATCCAAACTAAAAATATCACGACACAAACATAAGCAATATTAAAGAAATTCTTTACAGTTTTAAATCTTAATGTATACTTTATTTATAACTTTGAATGCATATGTACAAATCATAAATATATAGCTATAAATACAAACATATTCTTTATGCATATATTATTTTTTTATTCATATATCAACATTTCACTAAGGCATCACATCTTCTAATTATTTCATGCACTTTGTTATTGTGAACTTACCATTTCATCAGGTACTTTTCACATGTTGTATTAATAACACTTATGAACTCATGTATATTGTGTTTATCTATGGCAACCACAAATAACATCAGTAAAAACTGTATTAATGAAAATCTCAACAATATTGAACTGGAACACGCATTTCATGCACAGAAACAAAACAGTGACGGTGACTAAGAAATAAACTAATGATTCCTACACGTGACCCTCCTCAAACTAGAGATTTTAAAGGGTGGCAAATATATATATGTATTTTTTTAATTCAATTTTTTTAGGTGATCAGCACTGTGAAATACAGAAAATAAATGTATGTTGTTCAACAAAGCTATATTTTCCATTACATTTATACATCTGTGTGTACACAGTATTTAGATTTAGAACTATGTATTTTATTGTATTAAGTCTTTTTTTATTATTATTTTTTTTATTTATATATCTTTACAGATACACATGTCTTGTCTAACATGAAACTGATCGATATCATTACCCGTTATCTGCAACAAGTATGGGAATTGAAATATCATCCTTTTGACTGATGAAGTCAAGTTCAACGTTTTACTCTATTTTTGCTTTTGTTTGTCTTTGCTTTTGTGTTTGTTTGTGTGTGCCTGTCTCTGTTTTTGTATCTGTCCACACCGTGTTTTGCTCAATCACCGGTCGCTTGATCGGTCTGAACGCACCTATAGGCCAAACCTGAAGAAGTCGTTTGAATGTTGTGATTGTCCGGTCAGTCGCTCCAAACAGCCTGACTAACACTGCTGCAGGAATATAAACACCACACAGATGCATGAGCACAGCCTCGAGCCAACAGAGAAGCCCAGGTTAGCTAATGAGCATCCGTAAGAAACGCCAGCTCTGTGACTCACTGGCACAATACAATGCACATATTCCTCATGAAAAAAGACATACTGAAATATGCATATTTCAAAATACAGTAAACATATTACCATGAACAGGATAGAAATACAAACAGTGAGTGTGCAGCACCAAAAAAAAAAAAAACTTTTCCACCATGTTAGCAAACAGTAAGTCGCAGTATTTTAGGAGTAGTTGTTTTGTTATTTACAGTCATGGATGAAGTAAACAAATCAAGTCCTTGAGTAAAAGTACAGATGATAATAAAATATCAATTAAAAAAATAGTATTCCTTTTTCCATTTTACTTAAGTAATAGTATAAAAGTTTTTGATTTTCACTTATTAGTACATATTAAATGTAAAAAGTACTGATTAACCCATTTTTCTTTTGTAATTTTAACTTATATACTTTTATATTTAATAATTTGAGGACAATCAAAACATGAAATATATACATCAAGTACACACACACACACACACACACATATATATATATATATATATATATATATATATACACACATAGTCTTTATAGCCAACATACAGATACTTGAAAAATGTATTTAAGTACACTAACGAAGTAAAACAAAGTAAAATAAAATAAAATAAAATAATACTTTGTTACTGTCCACCACTGGTTATTTCAAATTAATATTTATTAAGAGTACAACAATTTTATAATCATTAAGTCATGACAACATATTTAACCATTTACATTTAACCAATTTCAGCTTCATTTTTTTAATTATACAAGATTCAACTAGACAAGATTTTTCAAATGAGTTTTAGCTGATTTGTTTAAATTACAAACTTAATTCAGCAACTTTGGTAACACTTTATTTTGAAAGTCCACTTATACATTTTACTGGTAACTTTGCAACTACATGTCAACTAATTCAACTAACCCTAACCCTAACCCTAACCCTAACCTAACAGTCTACTGATACTATAATGAGAGTTAGTTGACAAATTAATGTAATTAGTTACAAATTAATGAGTTAGTTGAAATTAGTAATTGCAGTTACTTACAGTTAGTAGAATGTCTAAAGTGGACCACTGAAATAAAGTGTAACTCTTAGGTTTGAATGCTGAAGGTGGAATTTTGTTTGTTTTTATGTGTATGTGTAATATTCATGTATTTGCATTTGCAAGAGAGTATCTCTACATATTAAACGCTTGCTAAAGTGAATGAGCGTATTTCCTTGTGCCTCTGTGCAGATATTTGATTACACACAGTTCTGCGTGCATGTGTGTGCATGCGTGTGTGTGTGTGTGTGTGTGTGCATGTGAGTGTGTGTGCATGCATGTGTGTGTGTGTGTGTGTGTGTGTGTGTGTGTGTGTGCATGTGTGTGTGTGTGTGTGTGTGTGTGTGTGTGTGTGTGTGTGTGTGTGTGTGATGTATGAGGCCGCTCTCGCTCTATCTGGGCTCTCAGGAGCGGCTGTAGGATGTCAGATTCAGGCCTCCTTAAAGTAAACACACTCTCTCTCTCTCTCTCTCTCTCTCTCCCTTGACTTTTCTCATTCTCTCAGTCTGTCAGCTGGAGACCACACAGTCAGACCACACAGAGTCTGGGTCGGCCCCGGCCCCTCGCACGCAACACAACCCCGCGCACACTCGCTGCAGAGGGCACGTTTCATTACGCGCTCCCGCACTGGTGTTTTCCATGAACGTGTGTTTACATAAAGCACTGAGTGAACTGCATTTTGTTGAGATGTACATTAAATGAATTACAGTTCAAAGAGCGTCTAATGGATTTCTCATGAGAAAGCATGCACAACACGACTTATTCATTTGCTTACAAGGTGTTTCGAAAGGACACTTTTATAGTCTATTTTTAGTTGTGCTTTCTATGGTTATGATTGTATTTAACGTGAATTGGCAAACAGCTGTGTTTGTGAAAATAGCAGAGTAAAAATCATTGTCCAATATCGTCCACTGATAACTGTTTTATTTTGTGATTAATACTTGTCTTGGTTGCATATTTGTGTGTGTGTGTGTTTCAGTCTCTGAGCTAAAAATACTGGCGTGGAATATGCTCATATTGCAGCTGTTTATTTCTGATATCATTGCTGCTTTTCTTCAGAAATGACAAGCACTACTGGTTTTGTGAGAATTTTTGTATGTAAATTACAGCTTGAATTCATGAAATTATCACACTCTAAAAAATAAAATCTGTAAAAATAAGCCACAAAACATTTTTTTACAGGTTTTACCAGTATTTTGAACGTTACACTTCATTGCATTGTGTTTTAGAGTTAACAGAAATGTCCGTAAAATTAATGGATAATGTGGTGAGTAATGAGCTGCCAGTACATTTTCTGTTATTTGACGGATTTATTTTTTTTTTTTTTTTGTTTTGTTTTTCAGTGCAGCAAGATTGGGAAAATGTGTGAACAAGATTTAAATATGAGTTGAAATGACTTTGATTATCCTTAAACTTTTACGTTTTTAAACTAAAGTAGGTGGAAATTTCTGAGTTCTCATAGTCCATTAAAATTCATGAAATTACCATAGTCTGAATTCATAAAATTGCCATCAAGATTGCGAAAATGTGTGTGCCAAATTTAAATAATGAGTTGAAATTATTTTGATTATACTTAAAATCTTTTTTTTAATTAAAGTAGATGGATTTTTTGGACTCTTTTTGCAACAGTTACAGTCTGAATTCATGAAAGTACCAGCAAGATTGTCAAGATGTATTCTGTAATTTGATTCCTTAAAACTGTCTTTACTAATTAATGATCAGAACATTTTTGATGCCTATATTTAGTGTCAATTTAAAGTTGTAAGCGACAGCATTTTCAGTTTTGCTTTGTTTCACGTGACGTGCGAGTGGTAAACTGGATAAACACACACACACACACACACACACACTAAATGAACAGCATCGCATGCTGAATGCTTAGTTTATGTGCTGCTTCATTGTCAAGTCAAGAGACTAACAATTTAGTTGTCTGAGATTACTGGGCCTTAGGCGAAAGTGGTGCTTTCTTTTTCCAGTCGTTCAGATGCGGGACGTCCAGACGCTGTTTGCTGAATGATGGCTTGTTTCACCTCCTGACCCTTTACCCTCCACATTCTGCCCTCGGGGTCATGTGTGAATGCTTACATTTGACTTGTGAATCTAGAACAAATATACAGGCCATTCACTGAAATGTGCAGCCTTTCTGGAGCTGGGAGAGTATATGAACATAGTTAGACCACTTGGATTAATATAGTTTTCTCCATTGATGTAATTTTTTAAAAAAATGCAATTTTTTTTATTTTATTAATTATTATTTGCATGATTTTGTTTGCTAGTAGCTTTTCACTTATTTTATCAGACATGTTCATGTCCTTTATACACAGACAAGCAATAATAAATCCTGTGATCACTGACATGAACAGAAAATGCAATGCACAGTGTGAAAAAAAAAATGTGAGGTGAACAAATCTCCTATAATAATTAACAAAAATTAAACTGAGTAATGTCCTTGTTACACATGTTACACGTATTTACTATTATAATAACAATAAATTATGCATAATTGCATGCAAGTAACCCTAAGCCAAATCCTAATCCTAACCATATAGTAAGTACATTACATAATTAATATCACTCAGAAATAAAGGTACAAAAGCTGTCACTGGGGCGGTATCTTTTCAAAAGGTACACTTTTGTACCTATTAGGTTCAAATATGTACACTTTAAGTACTAATATTTACCTTTAAAGTACCCAAATGGACCCTTTAGGTACAAACATGTCCCTTTTGAAAAGGTACCGCCGCAGTGACAGCTTTTGTACCTTTATTTCTGAGAGTGTACTTAAATGTGACCCTGGACCACAAAACCAGTCATAAGGGTAATTTTTTTTTTTTTTAAGTAAGATTTATACATCATCTGAAAACTGAATAATTAAGCTTTCCATTGATGTATGGTTTGTTGGACAATATTTGGCTGAGATACAACTATTTGAAAATCTGAAATCTGAGGGTGCAAAAAAATCGAAATATTGAGAAAATCACCTTTAAAGTCCTTAGCAATATTACTAATCAAAAATTAAGTTTTTATATATTCATGGTAATTTAAAAAATATATTTGCGGAACCTGGTCTTTACTTAATATCCTCATGATTTTTGGCATAAAAGAACAAAGTCAATAATTTTGACCCATACACTGTATTGCTACAAATATACCTGTGCTACTTATGACTGCTTTTGTGCTCCAGAGTCACATATGTCTAATTAAACTGTAGCAAGGACACCTTAAAATAAAGTGTAACCTAAAGCTGTTATGGCATAATTAAATGTAAAAATCTGACATACAGGAACTCTTCTCACACTGAATATTTGTTTTGCGAGAAGGCTGCTGTTGTACTTGTTATATAGTCATTAAGAGTTTACCATCTTTCAGTAATTATCAAGAAATCTAATTTCATGGAAAATAAATCTTGAAAGTAATAACGACCCAAAAGAATCAACTGGGCAGCACAAATCCTCATATCTCTGCTGTGATTCAGAGCCTCTGTATCTGCTCTGAGCTGACCTGAGATCAGTGTTGTCAGAGTCAGGGGTCATGAGCAGAGGTCAGAGTGCATGTAAACACCCCGCTGGAGAAGAGCTCATCCACTGCCCTCTGCTGCAGGCCAGCCATACTCCACCTCAATCACACTACACTACATCTTCTGAAGCAACCCATGCAGCCCAGAAACAATGAGGTAGCCTCGATTTAAACTAATGAACCTGTGTTAGGACACAACAGGACATGGAAAATAACCGGTGTTATTTTATATCATTGTCAGGGTTTTAATTGTTCATTTTATGCATCTCTTTTTGCTACACAGAAGCAATTATCTGTGAATGTGCAAGACTTTCATTAGCTGAAAGTAATAATAATAATAATACCTTTATGAAAATTATAGTTGTATTATAGTAAATGTGTTGTTGTTGTTTTGGTATATTGATTAGCCTACCATTTGTATAACCACAAGTTTACTACAAATACCATGATTAAACTATGGTTAGTGTAGCAAAACCATGGTTAATTTGTGGTTACCATGGTTTAACTATAGGAACCAAGTTTATTATTATTATTATTATTATTATTATTATTTGTAGTAAAAGCAGGGTTAATTTTTGTAAGGGTAAAGTGCAGAAAAGGGTAAAACTATTTGCGTTACAAACTGTGTTATGAATTTGCAAGACTTTCATTAGCTGCTATAGGTTAAAAAAGTATTAGCAATGATGATAATAATAATAATAATAATAACAATAATAGGCTAATAATAATACCCTTACGAAAATTATGGTTTTATAGTAAAAAAATATATATTTTTTTTATTTGTATTTTTTTTGACATATTGATTAGCCTACCATTTGTATAACCACAATTTTATTTCAAATACCGTGGTTAAACTATGGTTAGTGTAGCAAAACCATGGTTAATTTGTGGTTACCATGGTTTAACTATAGGAACCAAGTTTTTTATTATTATTATTATTATTTGTAGTAAAACCAAGGTTAATGTTTGTAAGGGTAAAGTGCAGAAAAGGGTAAAGCTATTTGCGTTACAAACTAGTGTGTTTTGGTTGCGATAATTAACTAAAATAATATGATACAAATACCCGTTCGCAATATCAAACATATCAATATTTAAAAAATGTTGTACAACTAATTGAATGACACCGGAAGCCGCGCACATTCACGTTAAAAATAAGGTTTGCTGCTGATTATAATTACACTTTCTTTCTGGTCCCCGTTGTGACAACTTGCCCCACATGATGTGACAACATGCCCCGCGGTTATTTACAGGCCTAGAGAGAGAAATGAAGCAGCTCAGTGTTCTAGAGATCAACATCGTAAAGTTGCAATCCATCGGCAAAGCTCTCAAATTAACAAAGCTCATAAAACACAAATAAAGACCCTTTAAGAAAGTCGGAGTGCTTTTAATTCTGTTTACATGTTTCATTTTACCCCTCTCTCTCTTTAACCCGCAGGATCACAAGAAGCTGCTTTACTTCGAGTTATAAATGCTATGAAAATATACAGCAGGCTGGCTTCTTGTTTTGAGATGTTATCACGAGCAGGACCCAATGCCTCTCGGCTACCTATAGAAACATTAGAGGGACACAACACACACACACACACACACACACACACAATCCATCTGTGCGGAAAACTAGAATAACATCCCGCGTTGTTCTTACTGAAGCGTTTTCGAATAAGAATAAATGAAAATCGCACGAGTTTATTATGTTTCGTCTCTAGACGCAGTGATGTAATAATATAAATCTCAGGCAAGAGTACAAAAGAGTTTGCGATTTAAGCAGACAGTTTCTCGGGCTCGTCTCCAGAAACACCAGTGTTTTGAGAGAACGCATCCTCTGCTGAGTTCTCACAGATTCACGACACAACACACACACACACACACACACACACACGCACGCACGCTGGCTGCACCTCTACCAGGTAGTCCAAATAATTCCTCTATCTCCTCATCTGTTTATGCAGACAGCCCTTGCCAATCAGTTGCTTACAATCGCCATTCTTACCATTTTATTACAATCGTTCATCAGTTATTGCTTTCCTGATGCGGACGCAGACTCATTGTTTTCATCGTTCAAATAAACACGAGTACACAAATACTGTTATCGCCACTATTTCATTTTGCGCTGCGCTTTCTGAAAGAACAATGCGTCTTTGGGATGTGCGTGGATTCCTGCGTTTGTATTGGCCGAGGAGAGCCGGCTCTGGACGGATCTCAGACCGCTTGTCTTCGTGCAATCAGTCAATTCAGAGCAATTTTGGGATGATCCGAGAAAACTTGTTGACATGTCTGCTGGGATAAAATAAACTAAACAAAACGAGCCTCACAATTATTAGCAGTTTAATTGGGACTTTTCTTTCCTCCAATGATCTCAAAGGTAAAAAGTGTATATTTAATAATAAATGTATTATTAGTAGTATTATTAATGCTATTAGCTGTTTCTTCTTTTTACAGTTTTTTTTTTTTTTTTCTTCAAAGTCTTTACTTGTCACACAATTTCTGAAAGCAGACCAAATCTGCAAAACCATGCACTAATTCTCAGCCTTTGACTCAGTTTTCAAGCACTTTTTGCAAAACACAACACACACTTCTCTATGTAACACACACAAATCTAAGAGGAATTAATATTACGGCAAAGGTGTTTGCAAATGTTTGCTTTTGAGATGTGTTTGTGATATTTTGAATGCAATGCTTCGTTTAGCAAGAGATGTGAGGCATTTTATAATTTGTGTGCAATTCTTGGATTTGTGTGTAAAGTTTTGGTAAAAAAGAGACAGCGTTTTGAAAATGTGTGGAAGCAGCTGAAAATACTGTAATTGGGGCTTTTCTTTCCCCTAATGATCTCAAAGGGAAAAGTGTCCCAATTTACCCTGAACGTATTAGGCTGCAATATTTAATGTTAAATATATAATATAATATTTAATAATAAATGTATTATTATTGTTGTTGTTGTTGCTATTAGCTGGTTCTTCTTTTTAATTCAGTAGCTACAAGCTGTCAGTTTTTGAAGCATAAATGAATGCATAACACCAAATACTGAATCTATAATAATATAAACTATTTGAACTAACGCAAGGAACGAGTAAGAGAAAAGCCATGACTGTGGTGTGACACAACGGACCCGGAGGTCATAAATCTGGTGTGTAACTGCAGGAAACGGAGACAGAAAGACCCGACGGTCTCGGTCTGTCAGAAACACTCGGATCGGCTCACGATACAGACTGACAAACACAGAGGTCATGAAAGGACAAGCAAAGGTCACGCTGGGCCAGTGACCCCAGTGTTTTTTTTCTCTGAGGTGTCGACAAGAGGGTAAAAGTTTATTAAAGAGTCTGAACAGGAAAAGAGTCACTCAGTGAAATGAAAAATAATAAAGTCACACTTATATGGCTTTATTATATTTATTATACATTGTAGTTCGAAAAAGCCACGCTAATGAGATGTACCTTTTGTTTGGAAAATGTAAAAAAAGTTTTAAAAAAAATGAATTTAAAATTTGCTTTAATGATTTTGCTCAGTTTATGCATTTCAATTAATGCATTTGCTACGATGCCTATATTTCTGACCAATTTCAGTAACTTTCCGTGAATTGAAACCATCTGTCTTTGTGCTGCTGATAAATACTAGGGTTAATTCAGGCTAATTGGAACATTTTTTCCCAGTCATCTAAAAGTGAATTTACCTGAATTCACCCTATAATTAATAAACAGAAACTTCATTGTAGGACCAAGTTAAACTGAAGTAAAACAGATGATATCTCCTGATTCTCTTCAGGGAGGTCCAGCACAAACCTTCACAGACCTACAGAGAGTGATTTGAGCTTCAGAGATGTTTGTAGGATCTTCACCAAAAGACCTCTCAACTTGTCCAGTCTGTAAAATCTTCATTTGCTCCTAAATGTGATCTCAAAGCCTCCTGACCGCCACGCATTGGGTTCTGAAACAATGTGAGGTTTGTTTCTGTGCTGCTGAGTCACTGTT